>NW_013666303.1:16173-25915 GCF_000517525.1 Limulus polyphemus
ACATAAGTGCACCTCCACCTTTTAAATAGGATATTTACATAAGTGCACCCCACCTTTTAAATAGGATATATACATAAGTGCACCCATCACCTTTTAAATAGGATATTTACATAAGTGCACCTCCACCTTTTAAATAGGATATTTACATAAGTGCACCCCACCTTTTAAATAGGATATTTACATAAATATACTCCACCTTTTAAATAGGATATTTACATAAGTGTACCCCACCTTTTAAATAGGATATTTACATAAGTGCACCCCACCTTTTAAAAGTAATCTACTCTTCTATTAATTGCTTATCTGGCTCTAATATATAATGGTAATACACAGTTTACCAATACTGGCAACGTTATCAGTGTTTGTTGAGGCCGAAATACGGTTTGACCATATTGCTTTCCACCAGTGACGTTTGGCTTTTTGTAATATGTTCTCTGCCAGTATAATTATATAACGTAAAGGACTTAAATGTGGAAATTATTTAAAAAAAAAAGAGTTATATTCATCTTTCTTTATCCTCACTGTTTTAAGTGTACAACTATTAACAATAATAATTTATTCTTTGATCGATGAAGTTCAATTAACTTGACACTGAAAGAACATTGTAAACCAGTAGGACTTTGGTCATAACAGTTGATAGTTTAACTTTCTGTTTTTCTCTTGACTTAAGCATGAAACTGCAAGCTGTTGTTGATGCTGATGGGGCTAGTGACCAAAATGTAAAAGAATTTCTGATAGAAAAAACAGAAAATGGCCAAGAACTGACAAAGGAACAAGAAGATTTTGTGGATGCTTTAAATCGCCAGGTAAGTGAACAATTGTAACTCATATTAACATGATAGTGTCTGATTCGTGTTAACATGATAGTGTATCACTTTTAATTGACAACAGCTTTCAGTAATTCGACATTCAATGGCGATAAACGGATTATAAGAAAACGTTACATTATTCAACAAGTTATTTCTTTACCAGTAGTTTTACTAAAAGTGTTCATCTGCTTAAAGAAAATTTTTTTTAAAAGATCCTATATAATGATACACACGCACATTGTCAAGTAAATTACATATTCAAATAGCTTTAAAAACTAAAATGAATTTGAATAGAAATATACTTTTTTTTCTAGTCTAAACTTGGAACTTATTGTCGTCAAATGAAAGTTTATTTATCATAATTATATTTTATTAAAGGAAATAGACATAAGGTTCACAATCTTGAGTAAATATAGTTTTAGTTTGAAATTTTGTTGGGTTTAAGGTTTTTTGTCAAATTCTATTTAAAAATTGCCAGATCTAAAAAATACTCTCAAATTTTCAATATTAGAAAGAAGACTGAAAATGCAAGTTTTATTCCCATTTAAGGAAAGTAATGTTTCGAAACTATGTTTGTACAGGACCCCTGAAATTACTTAACTGTTTATTCATCCTTTCGCGTTATCTACATATCTATAATACCTTTTGAGCGCATCAATTTGTTTTTTCTAGGAGATTATTAAACGAGAATTAGAAAGCACAAATCAGCAACGAGATTCTTTGAAAGAGGAAGTAGCCATCTTAACAGAAGATGGAGAGAAAGTGCAAAAGTTTTACGAAGAGAGAGACGAACTTTTAGGTATCTTCCCTAACATTATGTTTATTATTCTGATCTTATTGTAAGCCGTTCTTAGACGTGTTTTTATCGACATTAGTAATATTTAATAATATTGCTCTTCACAATTATAGGTTTGTAGACATCCATCTATAGTAAAATGTTAGCGATGTTTTGAAGTTCTTTGTGATTTTCTATCATTGGTGATTTAAAATACTTATTAATTTTGACGACATACATTTGATATTTCTGATTTTTAAAGTCATTTTACCGTTTAAATTAATCTTAAGTTTCAATTAATATCTCTTTCTGGCATTCTATAGCAAAACACACACGTGTAACATAACAACACAAATTTAAATCATAATAACACTATTACATTTGTATTCTTCTTTCAGCCTCTGACAGATATAATAATAGTTAAAAAATCAAAATTATTTCATACAAATAGTGCATTTTTTATATTTATATGTCTTAAATGTAAGCTTTCAAATCGTGTAAACGTTGAAAGTTCCCTTCTGGTGAAAACATATACTTTTTACTATTATTTTTTTAAAATAATAAACCATACACGAGTTAATTCATTTCGTTGTAACAATACAAAAACAATCATAAAAATAAATATAATACATATTTTAGGAAATAACGGTTTCTTCACTTCGTTAAACGGAATTTAAAGCTGTGAACTAACTATTCTCGTTTCTTTACAGTATTAACAAGCTTTACAAAATATAACATTATACAGGGGCTAATTTAAATAGGATTTGAAAACTTTAATAAATTAAAATTCTTAGTGAAGATTCATTTTGGTTTTGAAAATCAGATGGAGGGTGGAAATAGGTGGAATTTCTCTTCGTCACTGCAGGTTAAAATACTATGTCAATTTTGAAACTATTATTAGTTTATTAATCCTCTCTTCATGATATGTGCTTGCTTCTGATATCCACATCTCATTTCTTGTTACATATGACTAGAAGTATGGTCCACTTTCATAATTAAAACAAGAGCAATCAGAGAGATTGCATACCCTCGCTCCACATTTGGTTTCAATGTGCGTCTGAAATTCAGACCTGATCCGATCACTTTTTTACAGTTATTATCATTAAACTGATAAATTGTCATATATCTCCATTATAAAAAAATGTTTCAAAGTGATCCAGAATCGGGATTTGCATCCGGCTTCTGACCACCTTTGGGAAGGATCGTCCTATGGGGACACCCTATCTCTTGTAAAAAAATTCATGTAAATCAATTGATTATTTTTCAAGATACGCACGAGGACATACATACATATGGACCGGGAGCGATGGTAATTGTTTATTATTAATTGTAGTTGTTATTTTAGAACATTTAGCAGCTCTTCTGGTAGAAGTTATTACGTAATCAGTCATGTAGTTTCAATCAAAAATTACTCAAGATTGGTACTATATTTCAATTTATATTTTTGTTTTACCAGATCAAATCATTGTAATTTAATGAGGGTAGCTCAAGGCTAAATAATTCAGTATGCTTATTAACGTTATCGTGTTATATAGCTTTATATGTTTGTCCATTTTTTCAGACAGCATATTTGGAGGGGATTACGGTAGTGACCTAGAAAATCGGCTTGAGAAAGAAGTGGACCTTCTCAAGGAACAAAAAAATCACATGAACCAGGCTCACTTCAAATGGCGACAAGGACACATGATGATCAAGCAAGCTGCCATCCAGCTAGGATTAGGTGTTCAGAAATGGAAGGAAATACCGGAAATACCTACAGAGTAAAGAGCCACTCTCATCTATTATCTTTTTTTTTTTTAGATGTACTGTCCTTTTCTTAGATAGAATTCTTTTTCTAATATTTATAGACGTATAACGTACTAAAATCCCAATAAATATCTTTAGTTTCTTTGTTAAACTAATAGAAAACAATTAAACTTTGCTTTAAGCAAAGTCTCTTGGTAAATAATTAAGAAGGTAAGATTGCTAAAAAAAAAGGCAAATATCTAATACTCACTTTGATATTAGCCTGACATTGGACCTTAACGATACCGGCAAATATCTAATACTGTCATAGACGTTCTTACAAACCTTGCATATATAAAATCGAGAAATAAGCAATCACGGAAATTCAGAAACATATCACGGTATTTTAGTGTTTCTTTTTAGTTCGCCTTAAAACAAATATATTGTCGGGGCTTTAAGATTTTTTTTTCCTTTATCACAAAGCACTTACAGACTGTGTGTGTACTGTTTACATATATATATATAATAAAATGATTAAATACATAGTTTAGTGTCATATGTATATCATAAATATTTCCATCACATAGCCTTTGTTTCACAAACTTCTTCTTCTGAAGAAATGTTTTATACATTCCCAACTGCATACTCATTTTTATCTTCACTAAACACCCCTTTAGTTCTTTACATGTTAAGAATTTTATACTTAATTTTAGAAGTTTCATCTAGAAGCTGTTTACATTACTTTGAGTTATTATTTGTTCAGCATAAAACCCTGAATTTGTACCTTATGTTCTCTAGTTAATGGTATCATTAAGGTCCAATGTCAGGCTAATATCAAAGTGGAAGATAAATTTACTCTATGTTGATATATTTGAATAGTGAGCTTGAAAAGCGATATTATTGTGCCGCTGAAGCCAGGAACAATCTGGTCGCCGCCAGCCAGAATCTGCAAGGAGCTCACCGGTACCTTCCTAACGTCATTTTTCCGTATTGTGCTCACGAAGAAGTGGAAACACTCAATAAGGTCTGCCACTCAATCGTTCTGGCTGTACCTACGTCCTCTACCGTATTTCTTTTAATGTTTATAATGTTTGAAATCCAGTATTAATATCCGTTTTTAAACACGTTTTCTTAGTTTATTTATGCACCAAATTACTGATACACAACTAACTACCGATATATATATAGGCCCATGGCTTTTTTGGTTATAGGGTTCCTACTAACAGATGAATCACAAAACATTAACAGAAATACTATCAATTTATCTCGCTAAATACTATAAGGATACTTTATATGTTTTCCCTAGGAAATGTTTCATCAAGTTTATTGGTAAGTTCTTTGTATTGATATTTAAAGGTAAAGCATAAAGTTACTCAATATTATGTAACATGTGGACCACATCGATGGTGAACGACACAGAAACAAGTCGATAATTTCAGAATTGCTGTTTTGTAGCAATACAGTACAAACGTCTGTAAACAATATGAACTGTTGTTAACTTTTGTTTGTAATTAAGCACAAAGCTACACAATCGGCTATCTGTGCTCTGCCCACCACGAGTATCGAAACCTGGTTTCTAGCGTTGTAAGTCCACTGACATGCCGCTGTGCCGCTAGGGGGTTATAGTTAATTCTTCCACTGCATTAACCTTTTATTTAATACAAACACAAAATCTACTGCTCAATAATAGTGTTTTTAATTTTATGTGAAAGGTCTATATTTACACTGTGATTGATTAGAAACTAAATTCTTAGAAATAGGAGAATTTTTAACAATAATGTAAGATGTTATTTTGAGAGCTTAAATTGAAGGTTAAAATATTATTTTATGATTTATCCCCAAATCATCGCCCAGTATTATGTTTCCGGTTTATTAGTTAAAAATGAAATATCTCCTTTGTTTCGATCATCACCCAGCATTATGTTTCCAGTTTATTAGTTAAAAATAAAATATTTCCTTTGTTTTGACCATCACCTAGTATTATGTTTCCGGTTTATAGGTTAAAAATGAAATATCTCCTTTGTTTCGATCATCACCCAGTATTATGTTTCCGGTTTATTAGTTAAAAATAAATATTTCATTTGTTTTAACCATCACCCAGTATTATGGGTTTATTAGTTTAAAATATTTTCTTTGTTTTAACTATCACCCAATATTATGTTTCCAGTTTATAAGTTAAAAATGAAATATCTCCTTTGTTTCGATCATCACCCAGCATTATGTTTCCGGTTTATAAGCTAAAAATGAAATATTTCCTTTGTTTCGACCATCACCCAGTATTAGTTAAATTTAAAATATTTCCTTTGTTTTGAGAAAATTTGTTGTTTTGTACTCCTTTACTGATCATGATTATGGATTTTTCTAGAAGCTATGCGTAGAACAGAATATTTAATTTTTTTTTATTCTAGGCACTTCATCAACCTGTTTTAGTATAAGAATCTGATTTATACAGGTCATTGTAGTGCCACTTATATGGGAGAAATTTGAATTTTACGCATATTGCATTTACATGTAAAGTTAATCCTCCGTTGAAGTCTTTTACAGCAGTTCTAATTTTGTGTTGTTGTTTTTTAGGCTATTACGTATATTTTTACGGATATGCAAACTACGGAACGACATGAGCATGCAATGTCATGTTATCACGTCATCTATCGGCGATCAGGTGCTCTACGTCAATGGTTTGAACAGGTGAGGAATAATAAAAACCTTTAAGTAAAGCTCCACTTTGAATATCTAACAGAATTTATAGCACGAGATTTTCCTTCCCATTAAGTTGTACTCATTTGGCTGTCTTATATTAAGAAACATTTTAGAATTGAAAAAAAAAATGAAACTATCAATGTCATTGTTAACATTAAAGGTACGCATATCCATAGACAACCAAACTAGGGTATAGAAAGAACTATCACTATTATAATTATTGTTAGATTAATGTTAGATTAATAAATGAAACTATCAATGTCATTGTTAACATTAAAGGTACGCATATCCATAGACAACCAAACTAGGGTATAGAAAGAACTATCACTATTATAAGTATTGTTAGATTAAGGCTCAGTTTATTTCAAAAACATACTTATAGGGGTTTTTTTTTCTTTTAGTTGAGATTAAAGGTAATATTTGATTTCACGAAATGTGCCGAACATTTCAGTCTAAATTTAGTATTTGTTTGTAGTTAAATACAAAGCTACACAATGGACTATCTAAGCTCTGTCCACCAAGGGTATCGAAACCCGGTTTCTGGCGTTGTAAGTCCGCAAATATACCGCTGTGCCACTGGGCGGCTAAGTTTAGTATTAATCACGCTATTCCTCTGCTATATAGCTAAATATCTAAAGTGAAATTTAATTTATTGATTTCTGTTTAAATATGTGGTTGCGCATTGAAACAATTAATACTATCTATCTAATCCCATGTTATTAACTAAAGCAATTTGTTTATGAACTAAAACAATTATCAGTATTTTACTGGTAAATATAAATAAGTCATCTTTCGCTACCAGAGGACGCTTTCAAACATTTGCATGTTTCGAAATTTCTTTACACAGGTATTAAACACGACCATCGCCCAAGATTTGTCTCGATTAACAGAAGAATGCAAGTTAAAGTCTCTTGAGCTACGCCGAGAGCGTATTCGACTCATCGGGGAGAGAATCAAAGCGATGACGGGCAAAGACATTGACTTTGTACTTGGTAAATAAAGACAATTTTCCATAAAATTTGCCTAACTTTTCAAAACACCAAAAATTTAGTACTAAATATGCTTTTAGATATTTATTATATTAACAATCTAATTGAGCCTATAAGAATATTAGCATCTTATCTTCTAATCAGTATAGATGGTTTGAGTGAAAAGAAAATGTCAAACAAAGCAAATAATCAGCATTGTGCTAATTTGACAAGTCGTATTTTTTATGAATCCAATCATATATGTACTTAATACTGTATTCATTCACTTATAAGAAGCTTAAACGACGATTCATTTTAATCCATAGCAGATGTTTTATATGTTTTGTTAAACTATTTCTAACTAGAATAACGATGTATCATTAACCATGATGTTTGTGTAAAAGTTGCATACGAGTTTGGAGAAATTAGTTAAACTATTCATAACTAGAATAACTGTGTAAAAGTTGCATACGAGTTTGGAGAAATTAGTTAAACTATTCTTAACCAGAATAACGATGTATTATTAACCGCGATGTCTGAGTACAAGTTGTACACGAGTTTGGATAAACTAGCTAAACTATTCATAACCAGAATAACGATGTATTATTAACCGCGATGTCTGTGTACAAGTTGTATACGAGTTTAGGGAAAAACGTTTTTTCTTAATTCAGTTTATACAAGTACGTTGCAATGTACGTAAGGTAGTAGAGGGTTTTAAGAGAACCTCCTAGGTCATAAGGTTCTGCCAATAAATGTTTTGCTTTCTAGAAGAAAAAAAAACTCATGGGAAAGATAGCACCTGTCTTATACATGTTATGATGATTTCAAAGCTTCAAGAAAGTTTTCAGCAAACAAATAAAAAAAATCCCGATTTAAACTTTAGCTTTAAAACAAAATTGTAAAGTTATTCAAAAGGTGAATTTGTGTGTTCTTATTTTGACATATTTAGCACCTGAATGTTTAGAGAGGATATGCTACATGGTACATCTAATAAAATAATTCGTAAGATATCCGTAAAGCCGTCGTCTAATTACCATCCTCTTCAAACACGTTGTCGGTATAAATCGCTCTGTGAACGAGCGATTTTTTCTTCTCTTACTTCTCAAACGACGTGCTCTGTAAGTTTCAGAAAATCAGTAAAGGATGATAAACTCAGTTTTAATAGTTAGCTTATTTCAGTATTTTTTGTATGTTTACATTTCGGCGATCACATCATTTTCTGAACGAAGATACGACCACAGCGAAACAAAAGCTAACGTTTCACCAAACACTTAACAATTTCACAAACCTATTTCATAATTCTTGTTTCTGGAATGAATGACAGTGAGAAGTGAACCAATTCTTCTTAGCCTCCATTTTATTACTTCTGAAAAATCCTAGAAACTAAAGTTTTCTATGTCAGCTTTATATTAACATCAACAAATCAGTGTAGTTTTAATCTTGCTTAGATCATTTGGAAACCTAGGTGAGTTAAACTAAACCTAGATAGAGTTAAACTAAAAACACATAATTTTTTCTTTAGCTTTTCTATAAGTACAAGCTATTTTCAAGCAAATTTTTAATTGTTCATAAACAGTTTTTGAATTTCTTTCTGCCAGATCCTGATTACTATCGTGATACCGATTTGATTCCACGTTATTGTAGAGTTAGTAACTACTAGAATTCTATTATTTGACGTATGCTATTCTCCTAGTGCCTAGTTTTTGTATATTCAACCAACCTTTGTCTATAAATCACAAGCCCCAAGCATACATACATATATATATATATATATATATATGCGTTTAAGGTAATACCGCATGAGAAACAGGGAATATGATAGTCACGCAATATAGAACTATAGACACGCATTCAAGCAATCTTAAATGATAATAAAAGTTTGTCTCGTATTAGGAAGCATTTCATGACAGCCTGTATATGTATTTCTGACTCTGTGTATACAGGGTTGGAACAAAGAAAGTTTGAGAATGAACGTATGTATGGTAAGAGAGAAATACAGAATCTATAATTTAGTCACTTGATACAGATGTATAAAAACATACGCCCAACACATTTATTAGAAAATAGAATAAGACGACCATAGATAGTGCTGTAAGGTGACCTTAAAAACGTATTTACTTATTATGTGATATCATCAGAAACTGCATTTAAAAACATGAGTTTGATCTAAAAGCTCATTCGTTAATTCATCAATGTTTAACACGAGCACAAAATCGTATCGAACTTTATTTGACGCACGACACTGAATACACGCTTCGTGCTGCTGTTTATCGTTAACCTGCCCCCAGTGGCTCAACGGCAAGTGTGAAGACTTATAACCCTAAAAACGAGGTTTCGATACCCGTGGTGGGCACAGCTTTCTCATTGTGTAGTTTTGTGTTTAACAATAAAACAAACAAATAAACAAACTATTACAAACCAACCTCGACTAAATTCTGTTGTTGAAATGGACAAAGAGCATATTGAATATTTTATACGACCCGCATTGACGTTATTCTGATCATAGTATGAAATAACATTTACTGTATTTATATGACCCGCATTGACGTTATTCTGATCATAGTATGAAATAACATTTACTGTATTTATACGACCCGCATTGACGTTATTCTGATCATAGTATGAAATAACATTTACTGTATTTATACGACCCGCATTGACGTTATTCTGATCATAGTATGAAATAACATTTACTGTATTTATACGACCCGCATTGACGTTATTCTGATCATAGTATGAAATAACATTTACTGTATTTATACGAC
>NW_013666303.1:26175-30174 GCF_000517525.1 Limulus polyphemus
CATTGTTTAAGTTATTAAATAATGTTTTAATAATAATAAAAGGTGGCGAGACATATAAGACCATTTGGGGAGCTCCCCCAGTAGCACAGCGGCATGTCTGCGAACTTACAACGCTAGAAACCGGGTTTCGATACCCGTGGTGGGCAGAGCACAGATAGCCTATTGTGTAGCTTTGCATAACTTCAAATAAACAAATAAAGCCATTTGGGGAAATATTATTTCCAACATAATCCAGCAAATTTCCTTGTAGTATTTTCATATTACTGTTGGTTTCCAAGGTAACTAAAAGAAATATTTAAAGAAACAAAATCTGGATTCCTGGTAATCCTATCGGTTCCATTTGGTTTGAAGTTACACAATAGTTATATGAGAGTTAAAATTTGTTTTACAATGGCACCATTACAGAAAGAAAACTTCTAGTTTCCATTTTATTTAATTGAGTTTTTCTTTACAAGTAAGGCATACGTATAGGAAATATCATTAATTATTTCATCAATAAACTCGAGAAAAAAGTTGTGGATGAAAACAGTCGTTCTTGTAACCTTTTCACTTCTGTAGTTTGAGCAAAAAATATTTAAATATCATTTTGTCTACATAAGTACATAAATGTCTTTAGCAGATGATAATTTTTAATAATGTGTATATCTTTTAATGATTGTATTAAGATTGTTTGAAGTTAAGCACAAAGCCAAACAATGGGCTACATATTCTCTGCCTCGTGTCATCTTTCGGCGCAATTTTTTAATAAATTTGTTCCGTAATAAATGTT
Organism: Limulus polyphemus; assembly: GCF_000517525.1. NCBI lineage: Eukaryota > Metazoa > Arthropoda > Merostomata > Xiphosura > Limulidae > Limulus > Limulus polyphemus. The sequence continues at coordinate 26,945 of NW_013666303.1, forward strand.
CATACTCCTATACTAACTAGCAAAATTATATGTTGTATGGTACTCCCGCCTATACGTTTATAACCAAACATATTTTACTTAAACTCTAAATATATGTGTAGGTCTTAGAAACACGGTAAATATTTGAATTACAATAATTAACAGTCATAATAAAATGAATAACAACTTCCCGCCGTTACCGATGTACCTAGTACTAATGTTCATTGTCGTTTTCATGAATTTTCTCGAAGAGTTTTATCAAGCGTTCATTTTCATCTTTAAAAAAGTAATCTTCAAACTGTCTTTTTATTACGTCTACCTTAGTTTCTCACCCCGCACCTGAAGAAAAAAGTACTCTAAAAAACTTTTAGGCACGTATTACCCGCACTCATGTATACCCCCCAAGCCAGCGACGCAGACAAATTTTGGAAGACAAGAAAAATGGAAGAATCCTTTTACATTACGGTAACCCAATAAAACCTTCACTAAACAGAGATCCCGGAAGTGCAAAAGTACTGTTATTAAAGATATTATGATTAAACTTACAAAACAGTTTGTATCTCGTTGATAATTTAACCCAATCCCCTGTGGTTATGTAACAATCACAGGTTAAAGGTTATAGTGACGCTATGGGGCACACCGAAAGTGAAACCTACTCATCTTGGAATACGTGAGCAACTAATTAAGTCAAAATTGTAATCTGTTTGAATACTGATAAATACAGTCAAAGGTATTCGTACTTATACTTTGTCCTTTGACCAGAGAATATTGCTAACAGACGTCATTATCTGCCGATTGATGAATCGCTCCACGTGTTAAAGAAGAACAACATAAACGAATATTCGGAATAGAAAGTTGTCGATTTTAGTCTTAAAAACAACAAAAAATGCCGTATTACCCGCACACGAGTTGAAACCCTGCAGTTAGCATTTTTGAAAACTAATTTCACATATAACCCGCGGGTTATTTGGGTAAAATGCGGTACGTATAATACGTATTAAAATAATTTTACCTTAACCGAACTCGTTTTTCTGAGATTATTTGTAATTTATTTTATCGTAAATAAAGTAGTTAAAAAATTAAAACTTAATAAGCTTAATTTCAACGTTTACAAGGGGTGTTTTACTATTTTTGGTGCATAATACCAAAAGCGACACCTTAAGGAAACAACTAAATCGGATTCACTTTATTTTTTCATAAATGAATACAAATATTTAGAGAAACAGGCAAGAAAATAACTTAATAAATCGCTATTAAGTGAATTCAATCATTTTTTTAAAAGAATATTTCACGAAAATAATAGCAATGAGAAAGCTAATACCCAACTTCTTTCCTATAGCAGAAACACTTTGACACATAAGCACATGTAACAATAGGTATTGAATATATACCCATAACAAAACAGAATTCTGAAGCACTAATTTTTCAGAATTTTTTTGTGAAATGGTGAAACATTAAAAAAAAATGTTTCTTTGTTTGTTTTAGAATTTTAGCACGAAAATACACCAAGGACTATTATGGACATAGCAACCATAGTCTGATAGACTAGAGGGAAGGCAGTAACATATCATCCCTAATCTGATAGACTAAATGAAAGGCAGCTGTTCAACAGCATCTACTGCTAACTTTTGAACTACTGTTTATTGCCTGACCGAGTAGTGAGATTTGACTGTTACTCTTATAGTGCATATGTTCGACCCCACACTTATACACACACATTGTGAACTTCTAGTTCCTTTAACAACCGAGCTTAGAATGTATAGCAGTTGGAAAGACCCGAATACATGGGAACGTCAACACCTGCAGTCTTAATTACTGCGTAGTATCAAAGTTTTCGTTATGAGCTTGTAAGTAAGTGTATATGCGTGAGTGTGTGTGTTATATTTTCACCTGATATTTATATCATGTAAACAGTGTTTCATAAACGGACAAAGAAATGTTACGAGTAGAAACAAAACTGACAAACAATGACACTGAAATTTTGCTAGAACTCCAGAACATTCTTTTAAAGATTGACAAACAGGTCAACAGAAATATGTATTTGCTTTGTTTATGTTTTATGGCGTATCTTAAATACGGTTTGGTGTCTTGCAGGCCGAACTAATGATGATAAATTAACACAACATCATGAAGAACAACAAGAGTCTGAGAGTTTCCTGGAGCGTTAGTTATCTCAGTATAACAGTTCATGGTTGTCTTCGTGTTCAACTTCTAACCATACAGAACAATCACTTGTAATCAAACACCTTTGAAGTTGTCATTTATTTACATAATTTTTAATCAATTTCTTGTTCGTATTTCAACACCTTTTATACCGTAGTATATACAGTTTGTGCTTTATGTTTAGAGTTTTGGAAAGTATAATTCAATAATGTAGAAATGTATTTTTGTTTTCGTTTTTAACATGCATTACGTTGCTGTTGCCTAGTAACATGGTAACTGTTTTTAGATATAGAGAATGAAGGAGACGATGCTGCCACAGATGGACAAGTAACACAGCTGTTTGAGGCAGAAAAGGTTGAAGGAGAGGTACGTTTTTATTATTACAAAGAATTCATATTTAGTCAAGAATGGTATTATAAGTACTCAGGTTTTCTCCTGTTATGTGTAGTAGTTATGACGTTTCGCGAACAGAGTAGTATACTCTGTTTTCTTTCTGGACGCTTCATTGTTTTGATTTAAACCGATCTCAACTACCACTTGCTGATGCACTGTTTAGTACGCAAACTCACAAACTTATTATTTATTAACATTAGCATGAAGTAAATCAATCTTGTGAAAATACAAAATAATTCAGTGAGGACAAACTCTGTATATAAGGTGGTACGGAGACTTCTGCATGCTTCACAGGCTTGTTTTGGATAAGTTTTATTTTTCTTTAGAAGCTCAGCAGGAATGAAATACTTAACTTAGTCACGTAGACAAAACTGATAATTAACATCAAAGCGAGAAGCATAGTAATACGTGTTATACTAGTCGAATCGAACATAGCGCTGTTTTTAAAAGTTATTATATATAAACACATATATTTTCTGTAACGCTTAAATGTGTTTTAGCGTTCACAGAACTATTTTTTCTCAAAGCCAAGTGCGAATACGATTTCACTGTATTTATGTTCATTAGAAGGTGCTCCCCAGTGGCACAGCGGTATGTCTGCGGACTTACATCGCTAGAAACTGAGTTTCGATACCCGTGGTAAAATACAGTAAATGTTATTTCATACTATGATCAGAATAACGTCAATGCGGGTC
>NW_013666303.1:31003-43412 GCF_000517525.1 Limulus polyphemus
GTTCACAGAACTATTTTTTCTCAAAGCCAAGCGCGAATACGATTTCAATGTATTTATGTTCATTAGAAGGCGCTCCCCAGTGGCACAGCGGTATGTCTGCGGACTTACATCGCTAGAAACTGAGTTTCGATACCCGTGGTGGGCAATGGATATTTTACTGGCCACATAAAACATTATCTTAATAACTTAAACAATGTTTTAGCGTTTCCATAATGGATATTTTACTGGCCACATAAAACATCATCGTCGCAACACCAGACAAGTAAGGTACTGTAAAAGACTCATGCAATATTGAAATATATGGAGTTTTCAAAAAAATTTTAATCACAATGTTATCATTAAAAAAAGATCACATCAGAACTGATATTTTTATAAACACTTATACTAGGGTAGTACTCTTGCACCGGGACTACAGATGCCTCCAGCACCAACACCAGTGCCATTAACAGATCTTGCTCCTCCTCCTTCTAATGAAGAAATATTCGGTAAGGTTTATATTTGTATTTAGAAACAAATAAAGACCTGGGTTTTTCTTCATCTGATGAGGAAATTCTGGGTGAAGATTATTTTAACACTTAGAAACAAATATAACCATAGCCCTTTTTCCGTCTGATGAAAAAATATTTAAGAATTATGTTTGTATTTAGAAACAAATAAAGACCTGGCTTTTTCTCCGTCTGATGAGAAATATTTGGCAAATATTATGTTTATATTTAGAAATAATTAAAGGCCTAGCTCTTTCTCCGTCTGATGAGGAAATATGTGGTAAATATTATGTTTACATTTTGGAAAAAAATAGAGACCAAGCTTTTTCTCTGTCTGATAGTGAAATATTTCATGAAGATTGTGTTTGCGTTTAGAAACAAATAAAAAAACTGGCTTATTCTCCGTCTGATTAAATATTTGGTAAATATTATGTTTGAATTTAGAAACAAATCAACCCCATTCATCTATGTGGACAAATGGCGGGTATAGCGGTAGTTAAACAATATTCTACGTATTTTCCAGGTAATTTAGGTGAGCTTTCTATAATGACTGCGTTAAAGGTACTTTTCGGCTGCAAAGTATTCGTTTATAATTGTTCTCTAGAGTATCTAGATAAATCCATAAATAAAGTATAGTTATTTTCTTTTTCTTATTTTTATTTCAATCTATAATTATTCTTATAAGTGTGAAGTAACTCGTCACAACTTTAACAGTATTAAATATTTACTCATTTTAAATGGTTAATAGAAAATACGTTTGGCACACGTCCGAATCTAAATAAAATATTTTCGTATGTAGCATTCCTTTCTTTTTGAGGTTAATTTAAGGTTTAAAAGCAATTCAAAAAAAAATTATTTACTGTAAGGTTCATAATTTATTTAAAATTGCACAGCAAAACAGAAGGGGAAAAAGGAATTAGAAAAAAAACCGGAAAAAAAGAGGTTATCGAGAACCTTTGTGCAAAATAATAATTAGAGTGAATTTAATTTATTTCCTCATTAACAGGGGAAACATCATGATGTATACTTTATTCCAAAAAACAAAAAGGAGGAAAACTCATAGAGTCATTATTTTACTCCATTTTAACGTTCAATATTGTTGATAGAAGGTATCTTAGTCCTTTATTATAAGCAGCGTTAATCTTGTTACTTTTGTTATATAACATGTTTTTAAATCATCCCAACCAGAAATTTCGTTTTAATTTTGTTTTCAACTTCAGCAAAAATGTTTTGTTTAAACGAATATTGTCAGAGTTATCTAGTGTTAGTATTACAATTTATCATGGACAAGCCTCCAATTTATTACGTAATGTATTAAAATTTTTAATAACCTAAGACTGAATTAAGTGATAACTTAGATTTAGAAATTAAATATATGTCGAACGTGTCCAATTTATGACACTGGCCAACAAGATTGATACACACAGTTTTTTTAATACAAATATATTTTAATATACAAACAATAACAGATATTACAAATAACGATATTTGTACATAAGTTTTAGAAACTTACAAACAATATTTAGTCCTCTGTCTGGTCTGGAACTTCCTTGTTATCTTATCGAGTGTTCACGATGAGCGAATTAATTTTGAGTAGATGTTGATACAATTCACTTAACAGGGAGCTAGCTAGCTCTGTGTTATTCGGTCTTCGCCAGCCACACGCCGAGCTGTTCACCGATGAAGTTACATAATGTTTTCGTAAAAATACTAATGTCAGATGTGAATACGCTGAAGTTAAATGGTTCCTAATATTCGAAATCTATAAACGTTCCTGGTCAATTATATGAAGTTCCCGATTAATAAGCGTTATAACAATCATAGTTATAGCTTCCAAAGTTTATAGCACACCAACTATAGCAAATTAATAATATATACTGTCTTTTGGCGCGTCGCGTTGATTATATTTATAGACGTGAGGAGAGTTTCTCGATATTTCAGCTTACGTAACAATATAAACGATACACCAGTGTTTACGTACACACTTATATTGTTGATTCTTACACTCGAGAATTGTCGACAATTTTCATAAATATGCGGAAATTTTGTAATACAGATTTAACAGTATAAGTTATGTACATTTCTACATATAAATGTAAATTAAATAAACATCGATATTAAAATAAATATAAGATAGCAGATACGTCACACTAGCTTTAGAATATTTTGTCTATGAATTTGTATAATATATAGATAATTAACTTCAGAACGTTATACAATAATGAGTGTAGCTAGATTTGTTTTGTTTACGTGTAGTATATTAAGCTTATTTGGTATTTTTATCTGAAGGCAAGATTGATGAGTTGAAAAAACGTCATGAAACGCAAGTTCAAGACTTTCAAAAGAGTCAAGCCATGAACCATGCCCGAATGGAAGTGGGTTTAAAGGAGAAATTAAATGCTCGTCGAAACCGCAGAAACAGGCTCCAGATGCACTCTGAAGAACTGCAGGCCTTAGAGACGGCAGCGTAGGAGTAGTGCACTTCTGCGGTTCACTCGTTTATTTCCAGTGACCAAGAATATGAAAATAACTTTGATGCTGATTTTCCACGTGATTTTTCCATATTATAAACACACCATCAATTCACAGTCACAGTGTGTTTTCCACGTGTTTACAGTTTATCGCATGTTATAACGTAGTACCTTTTATTAGTTGCTGTTATTGCTGACAATTGCTTCTAGTTTTTGTCACCAAATGCAGCCTACATGTTACAATATTGAATTTAACCCTTTTAACATTAATTAACATGAAAACTTAATACACGTGACAGATTGCAGTGCAAATCATATTCCATACCATTTTTCTTCACAATCACCTGGTGTTTAATTAGTTCGTCAATCTTTTTAACAAACATAACTGATTGTTGTGTGTTTTGGTGTTCCTTTTACGAAGAGTTAACTTTTATAAAATAACTGATATTGAAGTTCATACAGAGTTGTAGAGAGTATGAAAAGCAAAAGCTGGTTTACATTTGTATCTATACTACTACATACCAATGGCGTGGAAATGTAATGTGTAGTGCTACAAGGTTACAAATGGGTCATTATGTTTCCTTATTTACGAACAACGTGTTTCAGAACATCTGATTTTCTGACTCTGTGTTATTTCATCAACGATTCTGGGATAGCTTACTTTTTTTTAAAACTTTTCGTTAAATTAAATGTATGAATATGATTCAAAATAGACAGATAGCTTTTATTTTCTTTATTAAAAATTAATTAGGAAAGAATTAAATAAATTTTCTAAATTACTTATTATTCCCGTCTTTCATATCACAGCTTGTTTCCTTTAGAGATGTTTTACGTGCATTCGATCACTTCTTATTTTTATCAAACTTTTTCAAGTTCTGCAAAAGTAAATTTTAAATATTTGGAAAGAAGTAACTACACTAACTAGTTATTGTAGAAATCTTCTAAAGTGAATGTAAACCTTCACACGAAAGTGCCTTACATTGTTCTATTCTAATTGGTTAATCATTAAAAATATGCAATTCCTTAACTGCTTCGTAAATATTCTTTAGATATATTATTTATAAGAATCGGTTACCACATAGTTTCATATATACAGTAAACAAATTACGAAAAGTTAAGAAAAGTAAAAAAAAAAAACTTAAAAATCTCGATTGACAATCAACTTAAATCAAAGAAATAAAATTATGTTTTCTTAGAGTAAAAAATAATTGACTAGTTTGTTTTTTTTTTCAGAAAGTGTACGCAAAGGTTTATTTGAAAAGCAGTATGTCACTTCATCGAATATAAGCTTAATTAAAGATAATCCGTCTTAATACTTGGGAATTTAAAAGTACACTACTTTAGTGAGTTTTTCATTCCTGTTTTTAGCTGCAGATGATATAAAATAAGAACTTATTGCTACTGAATTGTCTGAGTTATTTGGATAAATAACTAAATAACTCTGGCTGAACAGATACGTTACTCTATGATAATTTATTTTACTGAAATGAATGTAGTATCTTTTTTTTGAGTGACATTTGAACACTTTCCAAATTATCGTAAAGAAGAGTGGATTTTCGTCAAAACTGTTTGAAGTTTCACTTAAAGTGTATTTTATGTGGTTCTTTAAAGTAAATGACATTTTTTAAGGTAAAAATATTTTGTATTGACAAACTGAGAAAACAAATGTCATTAATCTTAAAGATTCAATAAGTCTCTATTAGTGTTTGAGACTGTTTAGAGATGACCTAATGAAGATTTATAAGAGCTAACTGAGGTATTTTTATAAAAAGGTGTAGTTTGCTGAACCTTTAAACCCGAGTAATTTACCTCTATCCAACGTTCTTTTATTTATTTTGTAAAAAAAACCCATTAATTAGTGGGATTAGCATATAAAATATAATTCTTAATGACAACTACAGATGATAAATAGTTAATTGTCTAAAATATATTTTGTGCAATGATCACTGTATAAGAAGTTTGTTGTTCAATAAAGAGCACAGAGAAAGTATAATTTTGAACAAATAGCTTAGCATTTCTTTGTCTGTTGTGAAATCCCTTGCTGTGAACATCTATGACGTAATGCAAAATTATTGAATTTGGAATGTTTTTTCAGTTATATTACACAGAACTTAGAGAAACGTTAATGCAACGTAATAAAAAAAAGTAAATTTAAACGTTTTTGTTAACTTAATTCAACTACGAAACATATTCTTGCTTGTAATATGATGATCCGTAACTGTTTCTATATTTAGAAATAAAACTCTAAGAATTTCTGATCGCATTTGCTTATTTAAATTTACCCTGTAGTACTCAGTTTTCTGATGGTTAGGAAATTTCTCTTTAGTTCTTATTTGCTCATGTGCAAATATTGGCTTATTGTTTAAAGTTCTGGAAAAGTTTTTTTTTTTTTGGTGTACAAAACTTGAAGATAGCTTTTATATGCGGAAACATATATTAACTGAGTTCTTGTACTGATCTTAAAATATAACGTTGGTGAATGGAAACATCGGCACATGTAGATATGTACCAATTGTTGGTTGAGATGTTGCAAAGGAAATATCTGCTGAAGGTTTTCGCCAGACACTTTACCAACGTTACATTTTTAGATCTGTGCAAGAACTCAGCTGACATATGTTTCCGCATATAAAAGCTATCTTAATGTTTAAAGTTCGTTCGGCATAATTTGTAACTAACTAATTTCAAGTGTACGTGTTTTTAACTGCTTTCTTTGTTATCGTAAAGTCACCTACCCCATTCTGAAATGTTCTTCAGTGAGTAAATCTCCATTGTCCCTAACAACTCAGGTGTCAATTGGTACAAAAAATCCCTCAAGACCCGCCAAAACAAAATACAGAATCTAAAAATTTTTGTACTCGTAATAATGAATCCGTTAGTGCAATAAATCAAGACAACACCTAAACTCTGCTAATGTTGAACAGTCTTGTCATTTGACTAGGCTTCTAATCCTAAGATTCTGTAAACTATAATATAGGTACGTTTTAGGACAGTGTCAAATATATTATCAAATTTAGAACCTGAATCATGTTGCAGAACAAAAGCACAACTAAAACTCAGACTTTAGGTCTTATCCACTGCAGCTGAAAATGCCAGTGTATTAAATAACCTAAACATATCACAAGTATAACTGCAGTTGATAACACAAGTGACTTGAATCTAGGATTTTGTTCCCTGCAAATAGTCCTTATCATAAGTACAGTTGAAGACTGAGGAACATTAAGTAATCAAAACGTTGTTTACGAGAAATCGTCCTTATCTTGACTACAGTTGAACGTGGCGACATATAAAACAAACAACTCGTATTTTCAAGAACATTAAATGGGATAGAATATTCGATACCTAATTATCAGTTCCCTCCGTTTGATGAAAACGGAACATTTCGGATATATACAGTTAGTATTATATTAGATAAATAGTTCAACGGTAAGTTAGTGGGCTAATACGGCTAAAAATCGGATTTTGATACCCGCGGTGGGCAGAGCACAGAGGGTTTGTTCGTTTGTTTGTAGGTTAAGCACAAAGTTAGACAACGGGCTATCTGGTTTCTAGCATTGTAAGCCTCAGACATTCCGCTGTGCCACTGGGGGGAGGCGAGCACAGATGGACCATTACTCTTGACAACAAATAAATTAAATCGACAGGGAGATTAAAACAGCTTAAAATTGTTCATGTTTTATAATCAATCTCCATTAGGATCTTACCGTAATTCCTACTTTAAACATAAGTCAAACAAAATTTGAACAACTGGAAAACATGCTTTATGGTGAAGTTATATTTATTAAGGAATTCTTCCCAGAAGTTCTTTATGATTATGCACAGAATTGGTCCAAAACATTATACTTCATAAAACCTTTAAATATTACTCTTATTTTTTCTTTCAATTTGTAAGAACATCACATTGCTATTTCTATGAAACATTGAAAATACGCTTTTCTAGATTTCAAGATAATTTTATATATTAACAGGTGTATATTTGTAAACAAAGACAAATCTACACTTTTTTGGGATTCGTTAACAGTATTTGTATTCCAAATATATAGATACATAGATCTGTAAATCCCTTACTGTTACCCTGTTATTTATTCTTGAGCAAATCAATTACGCCTGTTCCCTCATCAAAATATTGCAACTGTCCTAAACTTTTTGAAATGTACTTGATTAATTGATCTTCACCAAATAATCCAAATAATTAATGTTAATCATTTTGTTATATTAGATTATTTAAGCTTAATTTTTTTATTGCTGTTTGCACTTGGTGTATTTTTTCGTATAATGTCTCTTTTACTGCCCAGAAAACCATTCGTTCCATTGGTCCAGGTACATAATCACCAAAAAAAAACATTTTTTTACAACAAGACGAAAAGATTTATAAGTGCCGTTATGTAAAATTAGCATATTTTAATAGCGTTGAAGTACAGTAAATAAACCTGTAAAAACAAACACGTTTCATGCTAAAACCCTCACATTTACCATGAAGAGGTTTTCTTTATAGATTCAACCTAAGAAACCGTTTTGTTGTTGTTGTGTAAAAACATGTTTATTTTCAGTGATTAGACCCCTTCTTTCAACACCAGAACTCATCAACTGGGCTGGAGTATGAGATATACAAGTTCATCCAAACACTGTTTACGTATATATTTGCAGTATAAAAACAATTAAAGCTAGGATTTGAACTCAAAAAGTTCTTGAAGCATTGGAAGCTGATAGACCTAGTATTTGTAATAAAAATGATCTTGGATGAACCAGTGTCAGACAGTACTTATAGTCTGTAAGCCGTGAGAAGAAAAAAAGGCGTATGCCAAACTAGAGATTAAATCGACTATTTTATTTCCTGGAGTCGTCATTTCAAAGTATACTTTCAACCCTTCAGTCTGCTGAAAAAAAATTTGAAATATGTTAAAAGTATTGTCATTTAACTTTAGGTTAACTTTAGAATATTTTATTGTCTAACAGAGCATTTCTGCTCGCTTGTGTTTCCGAAAAACTATACTGAAAATGTAGAACTGCCTTTTGATAAAGTTTACATTTTATGTACGTGATGAGTATTCCATTGGGATACACAACTGTGTCATGTTCTTTAAGTATGAGAAGGGAAAAATAAGTTACAGAAATAGTTACCATTGTAGCTCTTCAACCCAAGAATAAGCTTACGCTGCTCGTTACTTGTTCTTTGTTATCAATATTTTTTCGAGAAATTAGTCACTGAGAGAGGCTAATGCTTATTACTTCACAACATAATGATGCGAATGATTAGATGTAACAATTAGCTGTTTCCCATTGGCTCAGTGGTAAGTCTGAGGTTTTATAACGCCTAAATAAACCTACCTGTAACACAGAGAATTGTGAAAGTACTAGGGGTCGATATTCGTGCAGGAAAGAAACCCTTAATTGTCACAACACAGTAAATGAGACTTCACACATATGATACTAAATCAATCACCAGAAGTCTCTTATTTATTCACAAATATCTAGGAAAAAACACGAGAATAACTTATAACCCGCACCAACTGATATGAGGTTACATAAAACCTTACTTTTATTCATTAGTTGTCACGTGATACGGGACTTGTTATTAGCGAGTAATTTAATCAATAGTCTATTGTGTTCTTTCATTATTACACTACATAAGTAATAGCAACTTGCGCTGTTTACACCTGAGTTCTGAAAATATTCCAAACAGAACTTAGAACACTGCTGTACACACCCACATTTCTCAATGACTATATAAAGCCCCTATGGATTGTCTGTCTTTTTTTCTTTTTTTTTAGTATATAATGACCATAGTTGATGAGTTTGATGATTATTTTGAAACCAACATCCTCCCGCATCCTCCGGAAATCAAATCCAAGAAAACATTCCAGTTCTTAGAAAAAACCCTAAACGCAACATTGGAAACAGTTTTCTACCATACCCTATATACGGGTTGAAGTGTAGTTATTATGATATGTGGAGAATATCCCATAAACCAGAGTATAAAAGAAAACAGTAATTTCACTAATGTTATCTACATCCAGGAATTAGCACGTGGTGCTCCAGGTTTCCAAGGTAAGACTACTTATGATTCTCTCTGTCTTTATCCACAATATAAAATAAGATGTGCATGCGCTAAATTTGTTGCTCTGGATACGTTTTGTTATTTTACTTCAATATAATAGTTTATAACTCCGTAACATTTAGCTAATAAGTTTGTAAATAAGTAGCATATTAATGTCCAAACGTTTCTTATCTACTTTCCATATCCTTTCTACATAATATACAATGTGATCGATGAAATGACTTCCCAGGAAGTAAATAATGTAAAACCAGTATTGGATAATAAGTTTTATATCTTTCTATAAACTAAAAAGCAAACATTTTGGACTGAACATCATTTCAGGCAAAAATAACAATTATTTAACACGTGTATAATGTGATTACCTGTTACTTCAAAAAGGGAGGAGTCTGCATGGGTTATTAAGTTCTCTGTCATTGAAAATTCAAACACATATGACACAAATTTAAGATTAACTGTTGATTCTATTTAATTTAATCTTCAATTTACCAACAACATGTAATATGTCGTTTACTACCGTTGTGGTCCACATACGGGCAGCATATTGAATAATTTTATGTTTTTCCTGTAAAATCATAAAGTATGTGAAATCATTCATCTTCTATACGTGTATAAAACGTACGAGTTACCTCAGTACTGGGATTAATTTCGATATTGGTGGTACTTTTGTGTGGCTCTTGAGTTACTGTGGACCTTTTAACAAAGTAATTAAATTTGATACTCAAATAGTTTAGCCAATTTTTTTTATAAAGCTGACGGACCCTATTGTTAACTCTGGAATTAAATGAAATAATCAGTAACCGCTTATAATTCATGCAGTATTTTGGAATATGCTGTTTTGAAACAACATATAATTATTGCAATTCTTAATGCTTTGTTTATTGTTTATTTGTATAAGCACAAAGCTATACAATGGGCTATCTGTGCTCTGCCCACCACGGGTATCGAAACCCGGATTCTAGCGTTGTAAGTCCGCAGACATACTGCTGTGCTACTGGGGGGCAATTCTTAATGCAAATGATCCATTTATATAAGTTAACATTAATGACTGTAAAATTAATTTGCAGTTCCCAATACTGAACCTATTCTCTAGCATTTGAACAAAAGTGAATTATTGAGATAAGGAGCTTTATGACAAATTCAATATTGGCATGAGAGAACAGATTTGTTTAGTTTACAATTTTCAATATATTCTTTAGTTAAATTGAATCATTTACGTACATTTCATTTAAATTTATTCAGGAGTTTCTGTCGATAAGATAGCATTTCGTATTAGAAGAAACGTAAGAAACTCGAATCAAAACTAAAATTGCATTTAAAATTTAACTCTTACATTAAGTGTGCGAGTATATATATACATGTACATATCAAAGTACAGCCTCCAGTAGAGAAAGATATGTTTTGATATTCACAGCTTTAACATAATGTTAACAAGCATTATCCTCAGTTGTATCATTAGTGCTAATTAGTGGCTCATTCCTGTGCTGGATACAGGATGTCTGTGCGAAGAACTTCCTCTAATATTTTTCTCTTTTCTTCCTCAGATTGAGTTCACAGAAAAAAATTAAGATTCAACTTTACAGCTAAAAATGGAATATTATTCCACAAACGTCGTATTTTCAGTGGTATCTGCAATATTTTTATACCAACTAACGTCGGTATTTTCATGCGAATATAAAAACATTTATCCGGACCATACTATGTGTAAATATAAGGGCCAAGACGCTTCTTGCAAAATCATCCAGAGACTGGTATCGAAATCCGAAATAAATGAAATCGTGCAAGCTCACAATGAACTTAGACAACGTGTAGCAACTGGTAAAGAAGTCAACCAACCAGAGGCTTCCAATATGAGAAAAATGGTAAATATGTAATTTTAAATATGGAACAGTATAAATGTGCAAATGGCCATATTATCAAATCTTATCAGATTATTGAATAACATTTGAATTAACAGAAAATTATAGCATATTAAACATTCCAAAAATATATTTATTATCTTAATATTGTTTGTTCGCATAAAATCACAAATACTTTCATAAGTTTGTTGCAGTCAATATGAAAAAAGTGTTAATTTTGAAACGTTTTTATACAGACCTTCCCTCTTTAAGAAATTCTCACATGTTCGATGACAGATTAGTAAAAGCTAATAACAGAAGTATACATTTTTAGTAAAAGTTAATGAATATTATTACACCTTTTACTTTATTATCATGTTTTTCTTACCAGAGTTGGGATAAAGAACTTGCTGAAGTGGCTCAGAGATGGGCAGATCAGTGTAACTTTAAACATGACTGTACACAATGCCGGAAAATTGGTAAGTGTCCCTTTTTTGGCAAATACTTAGGCCTGTGGAATTCTAAAAACAAATTATTTGTCTATTGCGTGATATAAATTTCTGCCTTATGGGTAACTGTTTTAACACAGCGATAACATCAGTCCTTTATTCGACAGTACGTCACTGAATTCACTTGACTAGAGTTACATTCATACAGATAATATTTCATAGTGATATTTATTTCAATAAACAAACGGTAAAAACCTGCTAAACACAGAATTTGCCTTCATTAGACCATAGTTATCTCTGAAAGTGTTTGTCTATCAGCCGAAAGTAAATCTCAGTTTTTGATTCTTGCTTGTTAGATTTAACAAGTTGGTAAAATAATTTTTTTAACAAATTACGAAACACGATAAGTTTTAATGTATGAGCCAATAGTTGGGTTGAACTTCTGAAATTGATTTATTGTTATAAAAGTTTCAAATTTCTGTATAATGAGTACAAATGTTCTATTTGATTTCTCACTTTTTTAGAAACACACTAACGTCAATAATTAAATATCGTTTTTCTAATTTGAACGTTATTTAATTCTCAAACATATTGATAACCATTATCGATGTCCTAGTAGGTCGTGTATAGTGTTTAAAAAGAAGGATGTGCACATTAAGGGTGGAGATAATGTACAGAGTTTAAGGATAATGGAGAATGCACATTAAGTGTGGTGTCTTTGTAGATGGTGTATAGAGTTTAAGGAAAAGGGAAAATGCACATTAAGTGTGGTATTCTAGGAAATGATGTATAACTTAAGGAAAAGGAAACATGTGCAATAAAGGTGGTGATGTCCCATAGGATGATGTATAGAGTTTAAGGAGAATAAAGAATGCACATTAAGTGTGGTATTCTAGGAAATGATGTATAACTTAAGGAAAAGGAAACATGTGCACTAAAGGTGGTGATGTCCCATAGGATGATGTATAGAGTTTAAGGAGAATAAAGAATGCACATTAAGTGTGGTATTCTAGGAAATGATGTATAACTTAAGGAAAAGGAAACATGTGCAATAAAGGTGGTGATGTCCCATAGGATGATGTATAGAGTTTAAGGAGAATAAAGAATGCACATT
>NW_013666303.1:44256-88426 GCF_000517525.1 Limulus polyphemus
TTACTAATTCTGTTATAATGAGTACAATGTTCTATTTGTATTTCTCTACGTTTTTAGAAACACACTAACGTACAATAATTAAATATCGTTTTCTAATTTGAACGTTATTTAATTCTCAAACATATTAATAACCATTATCGATGTCCTAGTAGGTCGTGTATAGTGTTTAAAAAGAAGGATGTGCACATTAAGGGTGGAGATAATGTACAGAGAATGCACATTAAGTGTGGTGTCTTTGGAGATGGTGTATAGAGTTTAAGGAAAAGGGAAAATGCACATTAAGTGTGGTATTCTAGGAAATGATGTATAACTTAAGGAAAAGGAAACATGTGCAATAAAGGTGGTGATGTCCCATAGGATGATGTATAGAGTTTAAGGAGAATAAAGAATGCACATTAAGTGTGGTATTCTAGGAAATGATATATAACTTAAGGAAACGGAAACGTGTGCAATAAAGATGGTGATGTCCCATAAGATGATGTATAGAGTTTAAGGAGAATAAAGAATGCACATTAAGTATCTCACCATGAACGGCTACTAAAAGAACTTACACTTGTTGCCGTTGTATAACATATCAAATTTTAACCTATTTATAACGATATCACTATGTTGAAGAACAACATCTTTAGTCATCACTTCTCTGTTGGATGGGACAATGTCTTGAGATTAGCGTGCCCTGCCTGTGATGGTTCACACTTAGTGTCCCCTTGACGCAAAATAGGGTTATACGCTTTAGTGTCGTTAGTGTGTTAAAATAGTGACGATCAAACCACATTCTTCCGTTGGACAACAACTGTATAAGAGTTGACGGTGTCTGGACAACTGCCTTTATTCTAGTCTATCAGTTTAAAATTAGGATCGCCTGACCGTAGAACTCTTTTTGTATACTTTTGCCCGAAATATTCGAAACTTCACTGTTTTGTTGGGTTTTTCATTTACCATCGACCCGACTTAGTTAAACTTCCTTTAAAGCTAGAAAAAAAGTTGAATAACACTCATCGTCTCGGGAATTGCCAGTAAGTAAGTAATTATTGTAATAGTTAAAACGTAAATACGGTTTCACTGAAAAATGTGGAAAATTTCTTAACTTTTACTCTAATTAATCCTGTCTAGCAGTAAAGGAACATCTTTAAGCGAATAAGGAAGAAACTTAGACGATCTTTTTTCTTTATAATATGAATGTAATTAAACTCAAACGTTAAGAAATGTATTTAGTGAGTAAAATAACATTTTCGGTGATTTTTAAAAAAATACTACATCATTTTTGTGAAAAACATTACAGCGAAAGACATCACACCAGCTATGGGATTTAGATACTGATTTATTAGCGATTGAATACAGGTATTAAAAGTGTTCGCTTGCAGTAACTCTTTCACAAAAGAACTAGATTCATTTAGTTCCAGACAAGGTGTAGGGATAATATTTTAAAATATTTCTTCTAATCTAGGAGAATTTACAGACTTAGGATCAACAGACAATGTGGCACCGGTGGGATGTGTACCACCATGAGAAGATACAAATTGTACAGTATCATTTTTATGAGAAACATTCTTAATTTCTGTTCAGTTTGTTAGGTTTCAAAATAACAAACTCTTTCGCCTCTCAATTACCTTTGCAGAACGTTTCAGTGTGGGTCAGAATCTTGCAATTTCGATGTCATCGAATGATAACGCCACAGCTGATTGGAGGAAAATGATACATAAATGGTACGATGAAGTGAAAACCTTCTCCTCCTCCCACATCAATCCCTACAAATTTGATTCAAACTCAGGGCATTACACTCAAGTAAGTCCATCAGAAATAGTGATACAAAGAATTTTGAGAGTTTGGGATCAGATAAGGGAGAATAAACTAATACCCGTTTCGTTTTTATTATATACGTTCTTCTATTTATAATCATTTTCAAATTTTAAAAGGGTCTGATTGGACTAAATTGGTAAATCACTTGTTTTGATTTTAATTTTAAATTTATTCCCAAGAGAACTTTACTATAAGATACCCAATCATAATGTCTTAACAAAGCGGTTATATAAAATACCAATATTTTCTGTATTAACCTTTGAATTATCGTTTATGTTTATAGTTGTACAAAGGGTTTAAGGGTTCAGTAAATGTGGATAAACAACACATTTTAATTTCCAGAACCCACGTGAAGTGTATATTTCAGTATTTTGCTGTATTTATAGGCTGACACGGTCTTTAACAAATGTAAATATGCACAAACAAATATAACAAATAGAAATATAGGTAAAACAATGTAATTATTAATGAAAATAGTAACCAAATTTTCAAGTATAAAGGTTTTATACTTACTAAGTGATTGGGTGTGTTTGACAGGTGGTGTGGGCAAACACCTATAAAGTAGGTTGTGGCTATACATATTACAAAAACAACCAGTGGTATACTAAGCTCTATGTTTGCAACTATGGTCCAACGTAAGTAAAACCATTTTTAAATAATTTCTTCACGAAAACATACGGAGAGAATAAACAACAACGTTTTTTTTTTCTATTTAAATTCACTTTACAATTTTAAGTAGGCTGATTAGATTAAATGAGTAACTCACGTGAGTTTATCTTGATTTGTAAATAACTTCTCAATGATAGCCTATTGATAGAGATTACTTATTTCAATCATAAATGATTTGATTTCAAACTAATACTTTCTATTGATTTAAAAAACTAATGACCCATCTTAGACTAAACCTAATTATTTAAAGTGTTTTTACTTTTTGGTTTTGGCTTTATCTCATCCAATAAGGATATAAAAAGATAAAGGTTCTACTAAATCGTGAAAGGTCACCATCTTATAGACCCAATAACTAAATGTTGTTAATTAAAAATAATTGTACTCTAAAACGTTTTTACAATTCAACCATTTTTATGAGTAATTTTATTTTCACTTGGGATCGTGAAAAATAAATGTGTAAAAATCCACTCAATATCACACAATTTTACTTCATTCATATGAAATTGGTTTACAATAATCATTAAATGTTTATATTTTCACCAAGTAGTTTTTCATACTTGCTTTTGGGCAATTAAGTTCGAAAGCAGGAGATATATGATGTTCAACTAATAGTTTTCAAGATAAAACCTGTAATAAAATATTTGTCATATGTTATGTTATGCAAGAGCTTTTAGTACTTTAGCTACGCAGAAGACATATCGTTCTGTTTGATTTTTGATCCTGCTAATCAGAAAGTTGAAATTCATTACACTTGTTTGTAAGCAGAATAGCCTTTATAAGCTCTTTCTGATGGAACTTTTAACACTATGTCTGAAAGTAAAAATTGGTCAATTTCGCTGCGTGGAAGTAAAGTGTAAAAATACAAATTAAAATAAGTATCGGATTCGGCAAAGAAATGTTTTAGTTACTGTTTTTCTGCATGAGAGTGAACAAGTAATATTCATAATGAAAACTGTTAATAAAAAGTGACCCGTTTCAAAGTCAGTTCTAGATCCTATGGCTAATTGAAACGAGTGCTAGATGGTAGCAAGATGGAATGAAATAAAATATTTAGAAACATGTATCTTAACCCTATTTCAATCTGTAACATTATAACTTATAGCAAAAAAAAATTAACTCTGGCTGGCGTTTCACGTGATTTTACAAGGCAGAAAATGAATGTTACTGAGCAATCTGTAATTAGAACGGAATATCAAAACTATCTACCTAAGAGTTTTTATGCTTGTTTAGAAAAGTTTTGTATGACAAATGAGTTTGTAGATATAAAGGACTACTTTATATTTTGTAAGAAAACAAATAATTATGTTCTTAGCGTTGAATATATAAAAACAACAACAAAAGACAATCGTTCGAAAGTTATAGGGTTTCTTTAATTATGATTTATCTGTTTTATCCCTAAATATTGTTCAGATATCAGCAATTTAGAATTAATTTGTATCCATTCCTCCCGAATAGTTATTTTCATTAAATATATAGTGTACTACTTTCTAGCTTTGAACTCCATAACATAGTACAAGGTCAATTTGTAATGTATAATTATTTCCTAGCGGTAACATTATCGGGCGAGCAATGTACGAAAAAGGCAAACCCTGTAATGGATGTCCATCTGGTACCAAATGTTTAAAGAACTTTCCAGGACTGTGTGGTGAGAAATTATCTTCCAAGCTTGTATGATATGAAAATAATATATTGGTTTCGCTTTTATTTTCACTATTTTGCGTCAGAAAAAATATTCAATTAGTTACTAAGATTGTATTAATTCTCAATTGGTCAATATGTTTGTATTAATTCTCAATTAGTCACTAAGACTGTATTAATTCTCAATTGGTCACTAAGTTTGTATTAATTCTCAATTGGTCACTAAGTTTGTATTAATTCTCAATTGGTCAATATGTTTGTATTAATTCTAAATTAGTCAATATGTTTGTATTAATTCTCAATTAGTCACTAAGATTGTATTAATTCTCAATTAGTCACTAAGATTGTATTAATTCTCAATTGGTCACTAAGTTTGTATTAAGCATTAAGCACAAGGGATATCTCTGTCTCAGGAATTCTAAATTCTCGATCTGAAAACAACTTTGTGACCTGATTGTATGAATGTTTTGAATTGGAAAAAAACGATGAATCTTCGGTGAAATAACTATTCTATGAACAGCTAAACAATGTCCAAATGTAATTCTGATACATATTTTCCCACCGCAACTTTATATCGACTGTGGGAGTCACGTGATTTGCATATTCAAATTTGAGTCCATACAAACGGATGTCCAATATGCACGAAATATCCTTATTAATATCAGTTTCTTATCAAAGCAAGCCTTATTATAGGCCCGGCATGGCCAGGTGGATAAGGCGCTGGACTCGCAATCTGAGGGTCGCGGGTTCGAATCCCCGTCCCACCAAACATGCTCGCCCTTTCAACCGTGTGGGCGTTATAATGTGACGTTGGTAAAAGAATAGCCCAAGAGTTGGCGGTAGGTGGTGATGACTAGCTGCCTTTCCTCTAGTCTTACACTGTTAAATTAGGGACGGCTAGCGCAGATAGCCCTCGTGTAGCTTTGCGCGAAATTCAACAAACAAACAAGCCTTATTATAAAATTAGGTATCCTCGAGGTCATAAGTGCATCAGGCGAATCTTTAGCTGCGTTACTCGCACTCTTGAAATTTTCTTTAGGATGTGTAGCAAAATATTATATAGCACAGAGTTTCCGGTACTGTGTATATAATTCAGAATGCTATTATCTGAAAACGTTGTTTATCATTTAAATTCCCTGAAGATAACACACTTTATACTAAGAATTCAGCCTTTTATAAAATTAGCACGGCACGGACTCTTCAGTTGTTAACTAATAGTAGTTTCTAATAGTAATAAATAAATAAATAACCCTGTAAACTAACCAGAGCTGAAGGGTTATTTCCTCCTGCATCCTACGAATCTAAGTTAAGTATAAATTATTTCGTCTAGATTCACAGCCCAAATTTTGGGATACAATCTATCGCTGTTTGAACACTTAGCGTGCATAATTTATAATATTATGCATTACGTGAACTATTATTAAATATGCCCCCTTTCTTTCCGGCTGCTGTTTGTGGATATATTTTTCAACACATAAATAAAAAATATATTAGCTCTCAATATATATTTTCTGAGGTAAAATTCTGCTTCTCACACATTTTGGCGATCTTCAAAATTAAAAATATTATTCCATTCAAATTATACTTATAGTACTTTAAAAATTATCAAGTTTGTCATACATAAATTGTTTATTGTTTTTACTTGTTTTCAGACTAACGCTCTACTTCGTTGTTCCTGGCCAACTATTTTACTTGGACGGTTCGAGAGAACGATTCTGGTGTTATTTTAACTATCTATTTCACTATTTGTTTTACGTATCGGTATCCTGCATAGGATATTTTACACTGCTTAACACACAGTGATGCTGAAAGTTTATAACATAATTCACAAGTGCTGTTACTGAAAATATTCATTTATTCTTCTTAAATTGCAATTTTTGTGTATATTTGTTTTATCGCTAAATAAACTTACTTTTAGCTAACGCAAAGATCTATATTATAAATCATACCATAATTTTAGACAATAAATAACACGTAAATGTTCCGAATACAAAATAAACAATGTTACTGACGCTAAAGTTAGATATTTTAAATAAATTAGATTTTGACACTAAATATTTATTACTACTGTTGTTTAAGGAAATTATTTTTATACTGTACTTAAAGTTACACTGACTATGTGTTTTCACTTGTGTTATCTTTCCAACACTGTCTTTCAACAGCATTACAAACTTCATGAACTACAATTACATAAAGCTAAATTAATAATAATTTATCCTATGTTAAAAATCATCACATTTAAAAACATTTTTATTATATTAAGTATTTACTGAAACATCATATGTCCAGAAATTTATGAAATATATGAATAGTGTCATAATATGGAAATTTTATGTGTGTATGTGTTTGTTTTCTTTTGTAGTATCCTTTTACTCATGAGCAATGTGAAATACCTTACCCAAATTCGCACTTTTCGTTCTATACAATTATCAAATTATTTTGATGTTGTTCCACAAATGCTAAGAAAAAATACCCATATGAATAAATTCATACAGAATTCAAGAAACGAAATACAATATTTTATTTTCTTAGTTTCTTACATAAGTTTCTATCAGTTTCGTTGCGGTCTTCCTGTTAATACTACTACACGTTTCGGTTGATCCTTTTCTTAAAAACATTTTCTGATTACTCAGAAATGTAAAAGAAAGTTCGTTTTCCATTGGACATTTCACTGAGTATTTCCCTTTCCTTGTTTTATTTACAAACTGATACTCACAATATATCAATGCAGAACTTACATTTTCTTGGCTAAATTCTTCTTCCATTATAAAAGAAGAAGAAACAGCATACAACCCTTCAAATACGACGACACTGTTATTATTGTAGCAAGGAACAATGTTTAATTACTAAAGCATAGAAAACAGATTGAAATGTTGAATAAATACACTGATAGCTATGTGCATGTCAGCAAATTTATTGTATATATCTGGTGGATATATTGGTATCTTTGTCTCGACATCTGCAAGATGTTTCTCCTAATCCAAAGAAAGATTGTGTTTTATCTCATCTTTATAACTATTAAACTTTTGATAAAAATATTTTTCTGTGATTAGCTTGCTAAACTGAAAGCGACACTTGAGTTATAAGATAACTCCATATATTAATTGTCAGGCATGGTGAACGTAATGAACTACACATAAATACCATGTTATGTTATCATAAATGTTTCACACTAATTTTCCTACTTAACAGAACGTTCGTGGTGATGCAGTTTATAATAATATAATTTTTGTACACTGGATACCACATTAAGAACAAAAAGCATGACATTGACTTTGAATAATTGTCAAATATCTGCTGATTGACTCAAGGCAAAAGGCTTTAAATTGTTGCCGGCCAAGGAGTACGAAATTCATAATCTTTCTGGAAAAGAAAAGAAAATCAAGTTTAAGATTTAAAACTACATAAATAATTTGAAAACATTTCATTTTTACTTTGTTAAAATATTTTATATAGTGTTCTAATTTTATATTGTACAAAAGAATAGAACTTACCCTTTATTCCAAACTCAGAATATAATATAAATATGCATGTATATATAATATCAAATATATATTTCACAACAATACTCGACATATTACTACCAACTACTCAATACTCAACTACAAAATCCGCACTAGTGATATAAGAAACAAAAATAAATCAACGTAAACTATGATGATCAAATATAATTGCATTCAACTAAAATTTTGCATTTTCTCATTAGTTATTTGTGTGTAGTAAAAGAGATGTTTCCACAAAATACTTCTTTACCAGAAAAGGTGGTTGTTAATGAACACATGTCGTTGAAAATGCTCAAAAGGTGGTTGTTAATGAACACATGTCGTTGAAAATGCTCAAAAGGTGGTTGTTAATGAACATATGTCGTTGAAAATGCTCAAAAGCTTTCAAGGCTGCGCAAACCGTCTTTAATGTTGAGCTGACAGACTAGAACTAATGAAACTAATCAATAGCACCCGCCGTCAATTCTTGGGCGAGTTTAATCGAATAGTAGAATCTCATGTCACTCGTATAAGCACACGTGGCCCTAAAGTGTGAAGGGGGGTTTTGCTGCTACATGATGCGAACCATGGATACTCAGAATTACAGTCCAACATGTTAATTGTTAGGCCGTCCCGGCCCATTTTTACTAGAATGCTCTTCATTTTTTCATACAATCTATGAATGTGATGTATCCATATAATCCATTGTTATAAATGTAATATTTTAATTTCTTATGCAATTTGTACATTTAATACGTTACTTCACTTTATCGTCATTACGTCGGTGTAACCAAAGAACCACCGTTTAAATCTACAAAGTAACACCAGGCTTGCTTTTAAGTTTAGATAATAGACGTATTCAGAAAAGTTGAAATAATTATACTGACTTCTGTATTGTAATATATTAAACGCCAATACCTACGTATTAAGCCCAGTGACGTAAACAATGTAGACTGTCTTCCACGTTGAGTATTTGGTGTTCTTTGAATTTTCCAAATTCCGGTATTTATAGAATTATAGTTTATTTGTTCGTTGTTAAACAAAAGGCTACGCATTAGTAATATGAAATCGTTATAACCGTGTAAATGACATTCAAATGTTAATATAGACATATACTCAAGCTACTCTTTTGATCCATTCTCACAATTTTGACACTCTATACTATAATATATTCGACTACCAAGAATAAACTGTTAATTTTTTTAAGATGCAAGATAGAAACCAACATTTGATAAATTCAGTTAGTTGACTGCTCATATAACTGAATTACAGCTTTAAAATGAGATAAACTAGCGAGGGTATAACCGCATTGATAAGCTATATAAATTGTGGCAACTATTTACCGTTTCATCCTGTATATATACAGACGTATACCATAGTTTATACTAGCAGAGACCCACAAAATATTTATTGCAACAATAATTCTTTAAATACTGGATTTCTCAAATAATACAAAATAATTATAATCATAGACACCAAAATCTGTGAGTCTACTTGTCTTAGGCCTAACAGTAGTCTTTTATTAAGTATGGCCTATATGCGAAAAAAAGAGATAAGTTAACACAGTAACTTGTGTATGTGTTTTGCTTTAGTTTAGTTAAGGCTAAACTTTACCGTACATAAAATTATAAATTAATAAACTTATAATGTTATTCTACGGCCTAATGTTAGACCTTTGATAAGCTTTAAATGCATTGTTGTACAAAATGACTACTAAAGTATATTTACATTCGCCCTTTCTTTACATTCGTTAAAACGAAGTGTGCGCTCATTTTCAGAACAGACAGAAACTGGATATCATTATAAAAGATTATGATATTTGTAACGATACAGTCACCGCTAGCGCTTATGCTTGACTAACATAGAATAACTTCACTCCACTGCGAAATTCAAAGAAGCCCCAGAATATCGATCATTCTTCCATTATCCCCAATTATTTCTATAGCAACCCCAAAGGAGTTCGTACCCGAAAACAAACCCCATTAGGACATCTGACCGCGTGTTAGCATTTGATCCCGCTAACTTGTAAATGGGGGAATGAACAAAATTTCAAACATGGCTCCCAGGATCCCGTGGAGGTCCAAGAAAATAAACGTCAATACCATATTCTGGTACAGTGACCCTGTAAACATGCACCAGGTCCCCATCATGCTTGGGTGACCTTTCAGGCGTGTATTAATCCCTTGACAGAGGGCTATGCCATATAGATAAACACATTCCCTGTACCCTTCGAGTCCGCCTGCCAAATTTGTGCTTGTTAGCTCCAAAACTATGGGAAAAGTTCTCAAACAAACAAAAAATCACCAACAAAGCTTGAATTAACATATGATAGACAAACCCTATAGCTTCCAATCCTATATTTAAAAGTATTCACACGAGTTGGATGTATTTTCAGTAAGATATACTCATATAATCACGCTATAGGCTAATACATTTACCCTCTATACAATAAATATTCAGACTTTCGTTCCTAATCACATATGTTGTCTCAATAGCGAATATCACAACTATAATATTATTAATGATTTAAATATTTTTGTTTTCTTCTATAGGCTACCTAATTCTCTTCATCCTTCCGTTCAGTTGGAGAAAGTTCTAACTATCCTTTATTTACTTAGTTGTGATCAATAATTATTTGAGTCAGTGAGTATCTCACATTGTCAAAGAGTCTTCTTGGTATATGTTTTTCATCTCATGTTAAATATTAATTGTTTTTAGCCTTACATTCATTTATTCTATACTTTAATACAGCATTTTTAGAATCTCCAGATCTCTTGGATGACGAACCAAAATAGTATGGCTTTGCCGCGTCTTTGCTGCAGTCGTTCCGTTTCCCTCGGATACAGTACAGTAATCGATTGTTCTTGTTATCAATATCTCCATTGTTGGTCCATTCCTCTGATTTATCTAGCTGTCTACATCGCTATCATCAAAGTTTTTCTCATCTTGTGCTTAGATGTTAGGCTTTAAGCACTTTTACGTAAATGACTTATTTTTCATAGAAAGGATGCAGAAAAGAAAAGAACAGCGAAAGAGCAGAAGGAATAGGAAGAGAAAGAGAGCCTGACTTATTTTATTTGGCTATACTTCTACGTCTTGGTAGTTAGGACAATTGATTCGCAAGCTGTGTTCCCGTTTCAGCCATGGTAACGCTATAATATGACTGTTAATCCCGCTATTCCTTGGTAAAGAGTAGCCCATGAGTTGGAGAGGGGGGTATAAACTACCTGCTCTTTTCTTAGTCAATTACTTCAAAGTTAGAGTTGCCTAAGTGCAGATAACCCTCTAGTAGCTTTTTCGCGAACTTTAAGAAACAAACAAACAAACTTCTATGTGTATTCAATACTGATTCACTTTCAAGCAGGCCCGGCATGATCAGGTGATTAGGGCACTTGATTCGTAATCTGAGGGTCGTGAGTTCGAATCCCGTCCCACCAAATATATTTGCCCTTTCAGCCGTGGGGGTGTTATAATATGACAGTAAATCCCAATATTCGTTGGTAAAAGAGTAGCCCAAGAGTTGGCGGTGGGTGGTAATGAGTAGCTGCCTTCCCTCTAATCTTTCACTGCTAAATTAGGGGCGGCTAGCGCAGATAGCCCTCGTATAGCTTTGCGCGAAATTCAAACCACTTTCAAGCATGAACAATGAGTTTAAAATGAAAGGTTATGGAACAGATATATTATATGATTTTAATATCCTTCACAGAATAACTACTTGCACATGGTCCTATCTCACAGAATAACTACTTGCACATGGTCCTATCATTCTACCATTCTCCTATCATTCTATCTTCTTTTACTTTTCTCTTTAATCCCTTCATATTGGGTCGAGGCGTCTCGTGATCTTTCTCCATTTAAATCTATCGTTCATCACACCGAAGTCTACTTGATCACTGTCCTCTTTAATACATCCCTTCCATCTTTTCCTCGGCCTCCCTCGCTGCCACATGCCTTTCACTTGCCTTTATGCTTTCCAGTCCTACCAATTCTTTGCAGATGCCCAAATCATCTCAATCTTAATTCCTGTAACTTCTATCTGATGTTACAAACCTTAACCTCCTGTCTAGTTTCTGCTTTGGCATTTCTGCCACTTCTAACCTTTTATGACGACACTCCCTCATTACTCAAGTCACTGTGTCAAATAGCAGGGCCAGCTTGACCATGCCATTGGCAATCGTTTATCAAATACCGTCCCTACAATCATTTGCCCCACCCCCTTGCACTTTGTAATCTGGCCAATATCACTCTACTCACCTTGCCGCTCTCCTCTACCCAGCCTCCTAGGTACTTGCAACTCTTCACTTGCTTGAGCTTCAATCTCTATATTCAGCTCAGTGACGACACTACCATCACTTGTTTAATCTTCATTCATATCCGCTCAGCGCTTTGTTCCAACTACACCCTATTCCCCTCAATTCCTCCTCTGAACCCGCTTCTAATACTATATTAGC
Source organism: Limulus polyphemus (assembly GCF_000517525.1). Lineage (NCBI taxonomy): Eukaryota > Metazoa > Arthropoda > Merostomata > Xiphosura > Limulidae > Limulus > Limulus polyphemus. The sequence goes on from NW_013666303.1 coordinate 56,297, forward strand.
ATTCATATATATATATATATACGTATATATGCAAATTTGATAGCAAGAGTTTTGTCTTTTTTATTAGAATATACATCTTGTGTTTGCAATCTAGAATAAGCTTGATTTTGTTTGTGTGTATAAGTGCAGAAAGTCATTCAAAACTGGAACTTCTTATTCTGAAGAACAACTGCCCGTATTATGTTTTAGTACGAAAAAAAGAGCTATAAACTGTAAACAACATATCCATTAGATATCAACTTTAACCTTTAACAATGAATTGTAACTGTTATATATAAGTAGATATTCTACTGTTCAAAACAGTAGATTTAACTTACAGTAACAATTTTATACGGGTTAGTTTCAAGTTCGTAGCCATTACGGTGTTTACTAGGAGCAACTTCCTGTGTATAATGTTTGACATATGGTTCCGCTTCCTGGAGCAAAAGAATAAAACAAAATTCAACCAAGAAAACTCGTTTTTTTCCGCTAAGTTTCAATTCAATACATTTCAGGTCTTTATTTAAAAAAGTTGAAAAATACATGTTAAAAATATAGTTTGATTTTCGCCCATCAATCTTATAATAATTTTAATGCTACTATTTTATGTTACATATATATATCAGTTGAGAATGAAGTGAATGGGAAAATATATATATACAAATATTATACTCCTACTGGCAAAATAAATTAAAACAGTTTGATCTAAACACTTTGAATCTCTGCGAAACTACAAAGATTTTCAACGAACCAGAAAATAAATGCAGTGGTTTGATGATTAATGTAATTTATGTAGCTATTTATCTTAAATATTAGCAGTGCGTTTATATAAATATGAAAAAGATTAGCGAATTTTAACCCAATACAGAAGCGACAAGACAAGTTACACACTCAAAACATCAACAGATATATTCTATTAATGTTATCTTATTGACCAATATTCTGTTACAATTTTTTTATAATAATGTATTTGAAAAGCCGAGAAATGTGGCTGCCAATATTTTATTGGTGAGAGATCGAACACAAGCTATTTAATTTTCTCTGGTATTTATTTTATTTCAACTTTTCTTTGTTGAAAACGGTAAATATAGTGCTTTAGCAGCTTTTAGTCGGCATTAGTTGCTCTAAAAGTGAAAGAAAAAAGTCGTGACATTGTTTTTACGGATCTAAAATCTTTCCATTCTTTATGGCTGAACGGCAGAGCATCATAACTCAATACTAAAGGTACCTGTACCTGTACCTGATGATGAACGGCAGAGCATCATAACTCAATACTAAAGGTACCTGTACCTGTACCTGATGATGAACGGCAGAGCATCATAACTCAATACTAAAGGTACCTGTACCTGTACCTGATGATGAACGGCAGAGCATCATAACTCAATACTAAAGGTACCTGTACCTGTACCTGATGATGACAAAACCTTGTCGAAACGTTGTACATGTGCTGTTATGTTAAACTTATATTAAAGTTTTTCTTCATTACCCATTCAAGCCGTCTCCAGCCATTAAAAGTGTATGTATGTATGTATGTTTGTAATTAAGCACGGGTATACAGACATACCGCTGTGGCACTAGGGGGGGGGGGCGCTTTAAAGTGGTCTGTCATCCATTGTCAGTATCTGCAGTTGTTTCTTTTTCAATCCTTCCAACTTTTATGAAATCACATTCCTCTGAAATCATGTTATTCAAGCTTTTTTTGCCTTCAGATATGTCTAGAAAGATTTTATATTCTACTTCTGGAGTTGCGCAAGGTGACCAAGTTGCACTTTCAAATACTGAGCAGTCTTGTGATCGCTACAGGAAATTCTGCAGCGCCACCTGTATCTGGAAAACTCTCCAGTCAATGACACTTCAGCTTCTCCAGAGTCCGCACTTTGAACCCATAGTTTTAGTTACAATAAAATATTGGAACCGGTGCAATAAACTTCTCTTGATATATTACAGATGTAATCCAACACTCGAACGATCGATCACAATTTGAACCATTGTCAGTGCTACAGATATAATCAGTTCTAACACTTGAAAGATCAATCAGAACTTGTAGCATTATAATAGTCTTCAATGTTTTACAAAACAAAGACAAATCTTCTATGCCAGTAACTGTGGTAAACTAAGTCGATTGTTCAAACGATCAATAAACATTTGTGTGGAGAAAGCAACATGGAAAACTAAAAAAAAAATTTAAAATATGTATAATTCTAATTACTTACCCCAGGATACGAATTGTTCAATAACGACTCAAAGTTAGGTTTGTGATGATTGTTAGGGTCAAGAGGGGCACCACTGCCACCTCTACCCCACAAGGAATTCCACGTGTCTAGATGCTGTGAAATACAAAGAAAACTATTATTTTTTCAAAGCCTTTCTCTGAATATTACCGTTTAACTCTATTCATGTACGCAATCGTTTGAATTTTAGAATAACCCTGACCTCTTTGTTTTTGTGGTTAACTGTCAATTCTGCCGCAGTCCTGAAGTTTAGTTTGGGGGGGGGGGGTATCTCACAGTAGATTGTTTTGACAGAATCATAAAGATGAAATTGTACTTGTAATTTCACAGCCTCCTGCATTCTTTTTCGTCGTTAAATACCAACCACGTGGTGTTAGTTGACAATAGGTGTGATATCAGATCATAAGATTAGTAATAGTTTTAATACCACATCAATTGACAACTAGCATAACATGCTTCGACAATTAAGGCATTATACAAAGTAAATTATGCTTCTTTCCATGCTCTTAACGTTTATTTGGTAAATTGCTGCTACTACGCCATTATCATATATTACAACAATCTGAAGTTTCCATGAGGAATAATTCATCTTTAATTTACTACATTTGTCTGTTACTAAATACGGAATTAAAGATGTTATTGCCAGTTTTATTTTTGATGGAGAAATTTTCAATATTAATTTTCTTCATTAAGAGCATATTTGTTTAGTTTTATTTTAAATAATTTGCTATTATTCAGAAATTATTAATATATACTGGATGCTAGATCGATCATGTTCTAAGGAATCACTAGATGTCACCCTTCTTTTACCATGGAAACAGCTTCATTGTTAAGTTAAAAAACATTTTTCAACCGCATCTTTATCGGATACCACTGATACTTTTGCTTTGCATACAGCAACTTGCTTAACAGATACTGCACAAAAGTGACGTTAGTATCACATGTAATACTTCTGATGTTAAGTAGCGTTTTCATCACAAACCTGCTTTTGTTCACAAATCTCTCGTTCCTTTTGTTCCTGTCGCTGACGTCGACGAGCTTCTGCCTGTTGAGTTAAGTAATTATGGTACTCTTCACTTTGATCGGACTTAAGTCGTCTGATATCTAGTTTCTATTCATAGAAATAAAAAAAACAAATTAGCCAGATACCTTTACAGCAAAAACCTTTCAAAAGCTGTGTTTGTTTTCAGATCTATATAAGTAACTAATATATATAACAACGGTTGCTCATTTTTCATGCTCTAAAGTAGTTTGTATTTTTCTTTGGTGACTATTTTACATCAAACTATTTCACATAATATGAGAGATCAGACATTTGATATTTTCTTGTATTTACCTTCTTTGTTGTTGAAAATGATAAATAGTTTTAGTAGTTCTCATTGCTTTTACTCAGCTTTAAAGAAAAACAAACAATGCCTTGTATTTATATCTCTCCATCCTGAATGGCCGAACAACAAAACGTATGATTCAGTACACTTACTGCAGCGGTGACGTCAGAGACACCTCTAGAATGGTTAAGTAATTCGCCAGTTACCGGGTCTTTTCTCGGACGACCAACGGACTTTTCTCGAATCCAAGATACCACTTCCATCCCCTTAAAAAAAAGATTGATGTTTCTTTTTTTTATAATCTTACCTGTGTGTAATATACCATTTTCCCATCATTGATCAGTGTTGGTATTTTGCTTTTTATTTTATACTGTTTGAAACATACGATTTGTTTGTTATTTTACCAAGCACATTCATTTGTAGCATTGCATACACACTTAACGATAAATATATTTTATAATTTATGTAATTTTATAATTTATTTCTTAATTAGGTAATCACATCTTTTGCATAAAAAATGAACAAATCTCAAAATAGATCCATGTGAGATCTTGTATTAATTTATATTGTCCCACTCGACAACCTTAATGATGAAGTCAACTAACTAAAACAACACGTATGATATTACACTGGTGGCTACCAATATAATATACCATTAGGTATATATAATGCCACGTACACCAGATGAGCACCTACCGAACCTTTATATCATGTTTCTCCCAGCTGACAATCCCGCTGTTGATGTCCCCTCTATTCCTATTTATCTATCCCGATTCCTAATTTTCGCAATATCCATTGCCAGTTCCCCCACTATCTCCACTCCGTGACATAGACTGATCAGTATTCACCAATGTTTCTCCGGTTTTCTCCTCCATTTGCACATACCGCGTTTCTGCGTTTTCCACCTCATGTCCCGACTTGCTCGCTTACTCTCCTATTATTCTTTTTTTTCTACCATCTTTCTTTTTCTCTGTTAATCGCCTGGCGTAACCCTCTACCGCACCCCCCTCCCCGAGATCGGAATGAAATAACGTATGTACAATGCCACCTACAATTTTATACCTATCAATAACGATCATATTTTCAAAAGTCATTCTTAACCTGATGATGATCTAAGTAGATAGAAACGTTGTTACTTGTTTAGTATTTTAAATAAACGTTTTTAATACCCATATCAGCCGTCTCTACTGTATAATGTTATTTTTTTTTGGCCTTCATACAAGTATTAAAGTACATGTGAGTTAACTCATTACAAGCAATCGGTTTCGTGTTGTTTAATTTGTTGTAATCATTTAATATGCCCACTGTATTGCAATCGATTACTTAGGCAGTATATATACATGATTCAACAATGAAAACAATGAAAATGAGTTCCAATTACTTTACATAGGCACCAGAACTTTATTGAAAGACTTTCAATAAAGAAAGCTAAGATGGTGACGTTTCGGGAGTCTTCCATCTTCAGATAAAAAGGAATAATGGTTGCATAAGAAGTTTGATGTGAGTTATAAATGGTTGGTACTGGAATCTCATTGGTTGATTATGTTGTTCTGGTTTCTCTCTGGTTTATATGTGTCTAAACAACGGGTCTGTGAAAATTGTGTCGTTTTCCGTAGAGTGAATGTTCTTTAAACTTTCCAATGACTTTACTGTTTCTTTTATCTGAGGAAGAAGTATTGTTGTCTCATTTTGGATGATACAGAGGTAGAAGACGATCTGTTCTTGTCTAGGGAGGTTAGGTTTAGGTTTCTTGGTATTTCTGAGGAAGGCACAAGTCAGGTATCTAGATGTTCTCTTGAAGTTTTGACTGCATCTTCTAGTCTTTTAGAGTTTTGTTGGGGTAACAGCAAAGTTTAAACGTAAGTTTAGTATTTCTTGTTCTGTTTCAGTTAACAACTGGAACTGAAGCTGTGCACCATGACAGAAGTAATCGGTGCGCTGAGTATGATGAGTTTGCTGCATTTATATTTTCTTAAGACCCTGAAGTATTTTTGTATAGCATTTGTCATACAATGTTACCATATCTAAAGCTCTGTCAACTGCGGAGATTCAAGTATTACCAATCAACCCCAACCCACGTCAAACATCCTAACAAATGAATTTTACACAAAATGTAACCATTTCTTATTCTGACCTAAATACAGAAGATATCTGAAACGTCTTCACGTTAGCCTTCTTTATTGAAACTTTTTTAGTAAAGTTCTACTATTTCTTTAAGGAATTTGGCGCCATTCTTAACCTTTGTTTTCTTATGCAGAGATATAAGACGATCTATTCACCTTTTTTTTATGACAAAGCGAAGTTTATCGCGTTGCTGAAGATATATTTAAAATGTGAACATTATACGGACAGTGTTTAAGTTATTTATGTCAATACCTCTAGAGTATACACACATTAAACTAGATATTTAATGAAACATTTTTACGTAACATCGATGCGATTTTGCGAAAATTTCTATACGTTCAAATATTCATAGGAACGAAACTTTGAAATCATTTCAGTTTTACATTTGCGCGTATTAACTTACAGAATGCGCTTAGCTAAGAAATAGCGTTTTAAAATGGAAACCGAAATTTAGATGTGAATGCATATATTTTGTTATATACACATTAATAAAATTAACTCGTATAAATAAGAATATTACTTGAAAGACTTGAAGTTTAGAACAGCTTTATATTGACTCATTTATGCTATAGTTTATATATACAATTACATCCTAATTCATAACATATTGGTTCACTAAACATCTGAACTACTCAGAGATTAAAAGCAGGATGTAAGTAGGAATGATGTTTGTTGTTTAGTGAAAGTAATAACAATCTCTCTACATAAATGAAAGCAAGAGTTTGAAATATTTACATCATCAATTAGATGTTGTTTTTCCATTTTATCCCGGTTCTTCTTCTCTTCCGTTTTTTGAACTAAAAAAAAGAGAAACAAACTTTAATTATAATAAAAAGTAAATATAGTTAATCATAAGCCTTGCTAAAGATGGTTTATATGATGGCCTCTCGAAACATATTCGAAAGTACAGCTCACCAGACAAGAATCAGAGTCAACATGTGCAAAAACAAAATGTGAATCTCAATGTCTTTAAGTACGTAAATGATTAAAGTCATTTTTAAAATTACAAAGTGTTTTAGGTATCAGATGAAAAAAACAACTTCTGACTGGATCGAAACGTTTTAACCTATATTATAAACTTAAGAAATACATGCAGGTTTATCAATAATCGGTAAGAGTAGTTAATCCCCATTAAACTTTGTTCATGTTGATCTTTGGTGAGCGGAAGCGATATCCATAAAAAACAAATGTTCACTGTACTTACAGATTTCCTTATATGCCAAATCTAAAGCAAAAATAAAATTATTTTAGCTATCTTAGCAGTCTAACTTATTCAACATTACGTACGTAAGTCATGAAGATAGTTTTGTTTTGATTCTTGGCTCCTCCTTTTCGGATTTCCAGACATCGACCATCCCTGTAAGCATTCAGAAAATATTTAGTTTACAAAAATAACGTACTGACATTCAGTGAAATATGAAATATCTAAAATATCTCTATGCGACGGCTTTACAATATATTTCGATATTTTGTAACGTAAAATGTTTTTTATAATTATGAGTTACAAGCTAGGCCGATAGGTGTAATAGATATATTTGTTTCACAATTTTCGCGCAAAGATACACAAAGCGCTATCTGCAGATAGCGCATACTTTTGAATTGATAACACATAGGTAGGCAGCTAGTGAACAACGCCCACTATTATTGTCTGACCAAATAGTGGGTTTCAACAATCACACCCACAGCCCTAAACTGTGATGCGTGATTTTGCGTCACAAACAGCCCGATCCAACTGAGCACTGGACTTCACATTGTCCATAATAAATTTAGTTCAGTGTAGGATTAATCCATGTTGTAGTAATAATTTAAAATTATATCATTTTAGATTAAAGTAGAAAAGTGTGGGAAGTGTTAATTGTTAGGCTAGAAAGGTGAATATAAAGATTTTGTCGTAAAAGAATAATCCGATCAGAGTGACGTTGAATCAAAAAGGGTTAAGAAACATCATAATTTAGAGATTAAAGGTTCAGGTATGACGTTACGAAGACACAATACGAAAAAGGCTTAATTTTGTGTATTTATAACTTTTTGTATTTGAAAAAATCCCTTTTGTTGTTTTTAGGGAGAAAATAGAGCTTTCTTCTGTTCTTTAATTAGTTTTATTATGCAACTGAGTAAACAAAATTTACATTTTGCAAAAAAAAAGTACCAACCTTGATTTATTAAAAATATTTCTCACTTCTCAAGAAGTCTTGATAGAAATTAATAAAAACCCTATAACCAGAGCGCTTTTGAAAAGTGAAACTTTCTTCTTCAGGGGAAAACAGTTTGCTCCTGAAGAAGAAAGGTCCACCTTTCGAAAGCGCTCTGGTTATAGGGTAATTATTCATTTCTCACTCCTCAAGTAATTCAGTAGAGGCCCAGATTCAAATACAACTTCCATCAAGTAGAGTTTGATTTACTTCCTGAATCAATCAATAGAATTTTGATTATTAACTATTTGGATGTTCTAAACAAAGAAAAATAACCACTTTATACAAATAAACTTTTAATGAGATTCTCTAATGAAAAAAAAAGCCTTGAGATTCTTACGTACTGACATGAAATTTTGTTTTCTTGAAGTATGCGCTAAAAGTGGAAAATATTTTAACTCTCATTAATAAAGTAAAAATATATAATTTCTTTTATTTTCTGCATCAACTAAGAAATAATTCAGTTGTAAAATTTTGTAAAACAAACAAATGACAAAATTAGCCAAATATCTTCTTCCTGGTCCTCAATTTATTTATTTGAGATTATACTGTTTCAACTCAGTGTTTTCTACCAGTAAATCACGATACAACTTTATTATATGCAGAATTAAAAACATAAATACCATCTTCTCCATGAAATCCATCCCGACTGCTCTATTATCCTTTAAAGGAGCTCCAGCTCCTGGTTTTCCCCAAGGATTGTAATCTTCTTCTCCTTCGATAGGTGACGCTGCATTGTTTCCAGCAAAGTGCCCTAAATGGTTTACAGGCTGTTATTTTTGTTTGTTGGTTTTGAATTTCCCTAATTTAGCAGTGTAAGACTAGAGGGAAGGCAGCTAGTCTTCTTTTCGGCTATTCCTTTACCAACAAATTGTGGGATTAACCGTCACATGTTTGGTGGGACGGAGGATTCGAACCCGCGACCCTCAGATTGCGAATCGAGCGTCCTAATTAAATTAATTAAACAAATTATATATATACCGTAATTAGTCAGCAGTTTTTATTGTTAAAAAAAAGAACTCGTAGCTAGAAATTACATTTCAGAAAACGATATATATTTGTCACATGTAAAGGACAAAAGGAGATAAAAAGCACAACCTACCGGAAATTTCTGAAACCTCTAATGTATTCCGCAGACGAGTTTTAGGGTTACCACTAAGCGTCATTTGAGGTGCACCATTACCACCACGGTTACTCAGAGGAAGAGCTATCCCCTTAAATAAACACAGAAACGTTTCGTACAAAAATCAAGAAAACTAAAGTTGACCATTTAAATGTTTTTCTTTGTTACGTTTAATGTTTCTTTTCTTAGTTTTGCCCACTTTTTCATTTACATTTTATCCTTATTTTTCTTAATCAAGGACTATATTTATTTCTTCACAAAATCAATATTTTTAGAAAAAGCTATAATAATGACGGATAAACAAAGGAACACAATTAGAATTGAATTGAATTTTACTAGATGGTGAAACTTCGTGTAGTATATTCGTTTAACTTGTTTCTAAATATTATAGTGGTGTTCATATAACTTTTACAATATAATTTACGTTATTGTTGTTGGGCGAAGCATAACAATTAATGTTTCGGGCTGCGCACCGTACAGTTAAAGTTTGAAACGTAATACCGTTGAAAACTCTCCACACTCTCAGTTGTGAGCGAGTTATAATAGTGAGAGTTGATTCCGTTATTCGATTGTAAAATCCAAACATAAACCTTGTAGTGTTGGGTGCTTCTGGTTGACCGTCATTTTGGTCAATAGTTTAAAATTAGAAATGGTGGTTATACCTGAATTCTAGGAGTTTGTAGTGTGCCTATTTGCACATAAGGTGTTGTTCGGGTTGAAAATTCCAGTTCATAAGTTGGTTTTTTTTCAAATATAGAATAAATTAGTGATAATTTTTTTTAATATTTTTAGTCAAAGCATTATTAATATCTATAAGATTTTGTCAAAAAATATAAAGATATTTTTTGTAGTTAACAATGGTTTCATCATTTCTGGTAAGCTAGTTTGTTTGTTTATTGTTAACCTAATGAGAAAGATTGATGAAAATATACGTACTGTATCTTCTGAAGGACTTGAAGGTTCAAGAACACCGTGTTGAACGGAAGTTGAAAACTTGTATCTACGGACATTTCCCACTTCGTCTCGCTCAGGATTTCCACAACCTTTACCCCATGGCTCGTATTTCTTCTCAGCATAAAACCACAATACGTTATAGACAGTACAAAACAGCTATGAATCTGACTTTTAATTTACAAAATATGCTGATAAATCTTTTTTAAAGATTTAAAGATTTTTTAAAGTTATCTGTGTAGAGTTTATATATATATATCCTTAAATAGATAAATGACAAGACATTAATAAAACATTCACCTTCTTGATGTCATATGGAAGAGAAAATGGGTTAAAATAAGTAAAGGAATTACTTTGTAACAATAACGTTTCGTTTAGAAACTCTTTTTCTAAACTATAGTTTATTTGAAGTTTAGCCGATCTCATTAAATTATTATACTTCTTACTTGCTATAGTAGTTATTACTTTAATATCTTAACAAATGGACAATAATTGTACTTGCTATAATAGTTATTACTTTAATATCTTAACAAATGAACAATAATTTTACTTGTTATAATAGTTATTACTTTAATATCTTAACAAATGGACAATAATTTTACTTGTTATAGTAGTTATTACTTTGATATCTTAACAAATGTACAATAATTTTACTTGTTATAATAGTTATTACTTTAATATCTTAACCAATTGACAATAATTTTTAGAATGTTTTTAACTGTTTGTTAAATACTTGCCGATTCTTCTGACTCCATTTGTTGCTTGTTACTTGCCAATTGTTGTTCTATCTTTTTTTCTGAAAAAGAAAAAGTTTCATAATTATTTCAGGCAACATTTTTAAGAATTGAATCATAAAATTGACACAAGAAAAGTAAAACATAATTCTCTGTATATTTGACAACGATACCCACTATAAAGCATGTGGTCCTGACCCCTTGTATATTTGACAACGAAACCCACTATAAAGCATGTGGTCCTGACCCCTTGTATATTTGACAACGATACCCACTAAAAAGCATGTGGTCCTGACCCCTTGTATATTTGACAACGATACCCACTATAAAGCATGTGGTCCTGACCCCTTGTATATTTGACAACGATACTCACTATAAAGCATGTGGTCCTGACCCCTTGTAGTTCACATAACCGCGAAAATTATATTATACTATGAAATAGGTTTATGTCAAACATTGAATTCCTGCCTATCAAATCATTTGTCTCAAAGTGTCAAGCCAATCCCTTTTTCGGTTAAGTTTTGTAAACGTTTCGTGTCTTATTGGAATCCATTTACAAGCACTTGGAAGCCAAGAAACACAGAGCTTTTAATTTTTACAACGAATATTAGTTATTTTTAACTTTCATGCACTTTGTGTTAAATAGATATTAAGAACTAATGGAAAAACTGTATAATGAATTGAAGAAACCAACTTAATGCCATAAAATGTCGTTGTTATAAACGATATATAACTTTGTACCTTATCAATTCAAATACAAAATATTTCTGGGATTCTACAATCATTATTTGCCACTCATTTTTTTTTTCAATACAATTTACATTATTGTTGTCGGAACCCTGCGATCATTGTTTATCAGATATTCTGTTTAAATTAGAAAAAAAATATGCTAACAAGTCTAGATTCGATGCTGTAGGTGTTTCTTTCTCATCAAATAAGCATTTATATATTGTAATAAAGTGTTTATATTATCTAGATTCTCACCTTGTGTGTTATCAACATTGTCTCTGTCTGAATTTTTGTATCGAAGCTGATTTTCAATGCTGAGACGAACATGTTGGGCATCCTGAAACCTGATATCCGGATCTCCGGATATCTGAGTCTTTGTACGGCCAGATTTAGTACGAAGAGGAGCACCGGCTCCAGGCCTACCAAACCCAGTTAAGGTGTTCTGGGAAATTTAATAATTTCTGATAACATGCATTTCAAGCAAGAGCAAACTTAAGCACTTATATTCAGTAATTAAATATTTTTATATCATATCAGATTACGGTGATTACTTTATTTTTTCTTAAAATAAAACAGAGAATTTAAGATCACGGAAATATTGCATATGTCATCTGAGTAATATCTTATATTTATGCCTGGCATAAACATGAAATCCAATAACTGTTTATAACACAGTTATACTTACCCCTAAAATATCATCATTTGGTTGGTCGTTGCTGCCCATATGCTCTTCTACGATTTTGGTTCTTTTTGAATTTTGCTGAAAATATATCTTACCAATTATCAGAAATAACGAATAATTATATTGCTAGAATTATAAAATAATTAGTTCTGCCCACAGTAGTGGAATAATATTTTCAAGACTGAAATTATAAATAGAAAATTAAGCTGACAGAATATGGTACAGTTGTAGAACTGCCTTATTCAAATAATATGTTTTTCAGAAAGTTTTATATATATATCCTAGGCTTTCTATACATATATAATTTATATGTTACTCATACCTTGGTAAAGAGCATCTCTATAACTTATTTACTTGCCAAAAAAAAGGGTTTATATCATTATAATTATATTTTTAGTTAGTTTTGAGGTCCACGTTTTCCAATGTAACAATTAGAAGTTTATTTACGTTAATAAGTAAGTTAATCAGTTCAGACAACTTGATGGTAGCTGCTGTAGTTTTAATAATATGAACCACGATTAAATATCATGAGATGTGATACCTTAGTTTTCTGTATTTAGTAAAATGGCTTACCATTGGTGCTCCAGCCCCAGGTTTATTCCATGGGTTATAACTTTGCAACATTTCCATGTCCTGTAGAACGGTAAAAAGAAATCATACGTGACCGATTATAATAAGATGCTGTTTTTATAATATTTGTTTACGGTTTGGCTCTGGCATCAATACTAACTAAAATAAAACAAGTATAGTATTCAAGATCAATTAAATCAACTTAATTAATTAAATTAAATGTTTATATAAAAAAACAACATTAAAACTAATTTGTAAAAAGTAAGATTCATGTTAATACATTATAAATGTATAAAAAGAAAAGTGAACTGACAGAACTACATTTTACATAGATTTATTAATATAGAGTTAAAACAAATGTATGAAAGTAGTTTTGTTATTCAAATTCTTTGGTTTGATTGGTGGTTTCTTTTACATAATTCTATACATGTTTAATGGCATTTCAATTTGTTATTGCAATATTTTGTTTTGAGATTTTTAGCGATATGGTTACTAAAAGCTTTTATACAAAACATATTCAGAAATATAAGGTATAAGGCCAAGCCAAATAGTTTATTTTTACGAAATCATAGTTTTCTATCTACATTTTTATTAAAACTGAAAATACACGGATTTGTTTTAAAAGTATATTCTATTATTAAACATAGTTTATTAAAGTTTTATTTATCTATTTTCTAAGATCCTGTATATTTCATGGAAAGTTATTGAATGTTTCTGAAAGCTTATCCATTAGATATTTTTTGTTTTATATTTGTATTCCCCCTGATAAATCAAGCTGATAATTAAATACTAAACAACGAATCTGCTTAAAATTACAAGTATGGAATTTACATATATTGGCTATGTTAATTTTCTCAAAGAGCCAGAAGTACATGCATTATCATTTACATATCTATATTATACAACATCTTGAGTTGAAAGGATATAAGTTAAACAGTAGCAGGAACAAAGCCGCTTATATTTAAGGCAAAAATCTAAAGAGGAAATTTTTGGTTTCTTAGTTCTTTCAGGCAGCTTTGGATTTTTTTTCACGTTGGATAGTAAGCAATAAAGGGTCATTGTTAAAATGTTTAAATTTGGTAAAGTCGTTAAGAAACACCCACATTTTGTTCAAGTAGTCCTTCTTGTTAAGAATCACGATGGCATTGTGTTTATCGGACTGTTGTAACGTTAATATTTATATTTAGTGACGTACAGTTCTTTTAAGACTGAGAATTCTTCAGGGCTTAGAGGGTAAGGATGTCTCTTAGTGTTAAAATTATAAAAATTAGAAACAGCAAAGTTTTTTTTTTCTTAATGAAAATAGTTGGTTTGATCCAGAGTTCCTTTATCATAGATAGGAAGGTATTTCAGGTTTCTGTATAGCAATTCGAAAGGGTAAAGAAAATGAACAAAATTCGGTTTACGTCGTGGATGAGAGAAATTAAGACTTTTAGCTAGGGTGGATTTACACTGATTATTTAGTAAAATCAGGTCGTCAGGATCAAAGTTGGCGGAAAAGCTGTTAGCCAGTCCTCCCAGCTTCAAATTTTGGATATGTTCAAGACGGGCAATGTTTTTGTCGTTGCTTTAGCTTCACTTGCTTAGTAGATCGATGTAATCAACACTGCTAAAGATGCTTCGAAGGTTAGTAATGTACTTGTTGAACTTTTCAGAAAGCTGTCCGTTCTGTCGATGTTTCAGTCAAGTTCTTTATTCAACAGTATCTTTTGACAAATCCGATAAGCACACGTTTTTATTTTGCAAATTTAGTTTAATAGTTTAAAGTGAAAAACCTTGGAATGACGTGTTGGAGCTTGATTTGTCCTTTTCAATTTTAAATGAACAATGTTGTTTATCTTAAATATCGTTATCCTTTTTATTGTGAAACTTTGTTTTCCTCCGATTGCTAAGGTATTGCTTGTTATTAAAAATATTTCGTACCTGTAATCTGTTACCGTAAACAACTATTGATGTAAATACTGTTTCAAATGTGTTAGTTTACAGCGATAATTATGAACGGCATTGTTTTTACGAACCCGTCGTTTTTCCTCTTCTTTCTGACGTCGTTGAAGGTGTTTAACCATTTTCAGTCGCGCCGTTTCTTCTCCGACCATCTCGCTTTCCCTCTGGCGGCGTAAAATATCTGCTGAGCTGAGGACAACACGAGTTGGAATAAACAAATATAAAAATTTTCAACATCGAACACTTAATTAATAGTATACGTATATCCTCATTTTGTGTGTTTTAAGGGAATATATTTGTATTCATATAACCTCATGAATATTGCACAGTTTTTAATAATTGTATTATTATTACATGAGTTACAGTCGTCTCCCTACCTTTTGTTGAACTCTGCTTAGTTGTGTGGATATTATTACCCGAAACAAAAAGCACAAAACAAATACAGAAAGTATTCAACCTCGTATTTACTCTCTAGAAACAGGTTGTTACAATACATTTTCTAATAGTAGATTTATAAAATTAAAAAAAAACGACGAGTCGTCGGACCGTTTTTTTACTCTGTCCTTGTAAACTATAGATTTTCGTTTTTATTACTGTCTTTTCTTGACAATATGTATAACTCTCTTGCTATGCAACCTTGCTTCTTTGTGTAATCAATAACGATTTACTGTCTTTCCTTGACAATATATATAACTCTCTTGCTATGCAACCTTGCTTCTTTGTGCAATCAATAACGATTTACTGTCTTTTCTTGAGAATATATAACTCTCTTGTTATGCAACCTTGCTTCTTTGTGCAATCAATAACGATTTACTGTCTTTTCTTGAGAATATATAACTCTCTTGTTATGCAACCTTGCTTCTTTGTGTAATCAATAACGATTTACTGTCTTTTCTTGAGAATATATAACTCTCTTGTTATGCAACCTTGCTTCTTTGTGTAATCAATAACGATTAAATTTATCGTTCGCCTTCTTTAGGAAATATTTTCATTAGAGCAAAGTTTTTCTTCGGGTGAACCAAACTGTTTAGATGGTTTTTTAACTTTTAGGGTAACCATTAATTTCCAATGTTGGGGATCTTGTTTAGGTAGCATGTAAATTTTTTTTTTTTTGGGGGGGGGGGTTCGATGCTAGGTCACATATGTAATTAAGTCGAAGATTTAGATTTTTTTTATAAGTTCTCCAGTTCTCATCCTGAGCTGAACATTTGTTCTAATACATACCATTTAGTGTTTGGATAGTATTTTCTGAGGACTTACAACGCTAGAATCCGGGTTTCGATACCGGCGGTGGGTAAAGCACATATAGCCCATTGTATAGCTTTGTGCTTAACTTCAAACAATTTTCTGAGTAAACCGTTCTGTTAGGATCTTCTCATGTTGTCTGAAAGCTTATATGCATACTTCAGATATTAGGATTTAATTTATTTATTTTTGTGTAAATTATTATTTTCAGGGCTAATGAATGCATTTAACGTTATGATATCTTCCTGATTTTATTAATTAAAAAATATAATATTTTTACCTCATTTAAACAGATATAATATGCACAGGTCTGTTATGGCCTGATGGTTAGAGCACTCAACCCGCAATCTTCTGGTTGCGGGCTTGAATCTCCGTCACCGAACACCCTCGAGGGTGTTATAATGTGACGGTAACTCCAGCTATCCGTTGGTGAAAAGAGTAGCTCAAGAGTTGGCGGTCAGTGTTGTTGAATAATTGCCTTACCTCTAATCTGAATTAGGGAAGGCTAGCGGAGGTAGTTCTCGAGTAGCTTTGCACGAAATTCAAAACAAAAAGAAAAATAATATGCAAATGTAATACTAGTAACCCTTTTGTAACTTAGAAAAACAACATGTTTTTATTCATGTATGTCCAGCCATTAACTTTGGAACATTTTTTTATCGTGAGGTGCTGAAAACTGTTGAACAAAATTGTAACCCTTGTCTATAATAGAAACCACGCATTTAGTCGCTGTTATGTTAATAAAATGAGGTCAGCACCAGCTTGTGTTTATCTATGTAAGCAAAATAATGCTTTAACAACATTCGTTGCTGAAATTTTTACAACAGATTCAAGATAAAACGTTGAAAGCAAATACATTATCAAAATATTGTAAAACTTCCAGCAGATGCACAGCTACCCAGTACTTCAAGCCAGGGAATTAAATATACTGTATCTTGAGACAAATAACTAATTGTATGTGTTGTATAAGTAAGTTAACTTCTATTATTTCTTTAAGTTAGTTTCATTGCCATTATTGCTGAAAATATTTAATATATATATATATTTACAATTTTTAATTTTCTATTTATGTTATATATATATATATATACAATATTGTGAGGATTATTTTTCATTGCTAGTCTAGTATATGAATTTAAAACTAACCCAAATATTGTGCTTACGGTCGAAAATGTCGCTAACAGCGAGGGTACTCAAGTAATGAATCAATACGTTATAATCATTATAATTGAGAAGGTATTTTAAAATAGATATATTCATTACTGTATTATATTTTAGTTCTTATCTATGGAGGTAAGCCTGCTTTTAGAACTTAATGGTAATTTGATTACTTCTATAAATTTAATTTATTTCTTTGGTTGAAAGCCAATCAGCTCATTGAAAAAAATGAATGGAGAAAAGTACTGTCATGGGATCTGTTCTCAGTCCATAACCACTTTAATCTGATGTCGATATAACCAGAACCCCAGCAACGTATAAAATAGAGAAAGAGCACCAGATAGCAGAAACCACAAATAAAACACTGAAAACGTATAAACAAAGAATACCATATAGAAGTATTTTGAATGGAATGCTGGAAACGTATAGACAAAAAATACAACAAATATTTGATTTGTTTTTAATTTCGCGCAAAACTACTCGAAGGCTATCTACGTTAGCCGTTCCACATTTAGCTACTCTTTTACCAACGAATAGTGGGACTAACTGTCACATTATAACGTCCCCATGGCTGAAATGGCGAGCATATTCGGCGAAAGGATTAGAACCCGTAGATTGCGAGTCGAACACCTTCACTACTAGGCCTAATATAACATAGAATGATATACTGGAAAGAAAATTAAATGGAAACTTAGTGAATTATTTTATATTATTATTATTAGACTTATAAAAATGTATTTTGTAATTGTACTTTATAAATATATTTATTTATTCAGTAGTTCCAGGTCCTATTTAGTGTTGCTAGTTTTTTATTTAAATATAGAAACAGTATTTTACTTACTGTGCTCAAAGTACATCATAAAATTATGTGCATGATTATTAGCATGTGTTATGTAAGCCTATACATAATTTATCAAGCGCTTATGGTTACAAAATTCTGGATAAATACCATAATTATTCGAGTTAATTAGAGTGTATGAATACGTTATCCTGTTTACATGTATATGCTTATCCTATTTAGTTTCATATAAAATGGTCACAAACAATTGCTATTTACCAACTATGTTACAAGTTTATAATTATATATGAATAGAAGTACTCTAAATAAAAAGTTTTTTATGTTACTGTTATATTACTTTTTATTTTTTCCTCTGTAAGTCATCGTTTTCTATACGTTAGTTATCCAACTATCCTGTCTACACTTTGATCTGTTATAAGAGTTCAAAGCTTACCAATCACAATGTTGTTTTCCCCTAGTTAGAGATGATGCTGATACTAAAACAAATATTTCACTGCATGCGTTCGTCTGTTTCCATAACAACTAAGATAAACTTATAAAAGTTGATGTCATTATTTCGTGAAAAAATATATCAGGCAGGTTTTTCTACACATTTACCTGATATAACAAATAAATACACGCGATTTCCTTAGCTCATGTACATTCAGTAATGACTTCACGTGGTGCATAATGAATTAAATGAGAATAATTCAGTGTGCTTGGGAACTTTCTGTTTCTATGTGTATCTTGCAATTTTTCTTTTTTTTTTTCAATAAGGAATAGTTTTGTTCTTTATTGTACGGGAGTGAAACTAACAGTCAGATTAAGTGTTTGTCAGAGTTACGTGAATCATACACTTGATAAGCTTTAACAATAGGTCTCAAGTACAACTGCTTTGAACTACTTGATATCCTGCTATATAATTTATTATTCGATAACAACACAGCTTCTCGGCCATCTTTCTTGATTGATTGTTTGT
The DNA here is from genome assembly GCF_000517525.1 of Limulus polyphemus. Lineage (NCBI taxonomy): Eukaryota > Metazoa > Arthropoda > Merostomata > Xiphosura > Limulidae > Limulus > Limulus polyphemus. The sequence goes on from NW_013666303.1 coordinate 75,044, forward strand.
TTGTTTGAAGTTAAGCACAAAGGTACACAATGGGCTATCTGTCCTCTGCCCACCACGGGTATCGAAACCCGCCATCTTTCTTGAGTCTCAACACTAAGTAAGAATTTAACTAGCGAGTTTGTACATAATTCCTTTTTTCTAAGTTAGCAGTCTAATACTGTAAAGGTTAAATAATTTTGATCAGAGTTTCTATCCATTCAAATTAATGTTGACTTGGGTTGCTGTCAAACTTTCATGAACATAAATATAATAAAGATAAACTATGAACCATTATGTTAGGGTTAAACGCCTCAGTCCCAGCACTCCATCGAGATCTAATGGTATTTGTATTCTCAAAAAAAAAATAATAATAATAATAACACATCAACATAATAATGCACAAAAAACAAAGAATTAATAAAACATAAAAAACCCGATTACTTTTCGACTGGTCATTTTTTCTGTTAATTCTTTGAACCTGTGTGCATCATTATGCTTATTTGTTATTATTGTTTTTGTTTGTATTTTTTGTGAATTTGCACAAAATACTTCTCCTTCTTTAAATATTTCGTGTCCGTATGTCATTGAGATTAAGCAGTTTCACCGAAGTTATTGTTTATAATTTAAACAAATAATTTACCTAATTGATTAGTGAATGTCAGTAATAATTAGAAAATAAATGTAGAACAATCCCACTGAGAAATTGTGCTAATTATATTTTCATCATGTGGTACTAACACAAGTAATTACTAATAATAAGAAAAATATATATATAAACAATTAAATAGAAAAAGGCATTTTTAAGTTAAGTGTAATTTTTAACAAACAAAACTAAAGAAATGGAGCTCAGACGTCTTCTTTGGTCTCATTCTGCTAAGTGTTTTTTGAGAAAATGGACAACATAGCTAAAGAAGGTACATTTGCTGAGCACAATTTCTAAACTCAATAATATAAGATGAGAAAATTTTACCTCATGTTCAGTTGATGCACGAATACTCTTGACATCCCGTTACTCTTGTTTAATTCCACACCATCTAGTAGTAAAGAGACATAAAAATACCATAAACATCATTATCTCTGTTAATTCAAAAAATAATATTTTCATTATGTTAAGGAGCAATTAAAAAAGTAATTAATCCATCCTTATTAGGGTTACAAAATTATTATTTTTTTCAAATACGTTTAAATTTAATTACGAGTGAACTCAATACTTATTTTTTTCTATTTCAAACCCTTATTTTACACAATTTGAAAAGAAAATTGATGAAAATTTTGTCAAAAACAGAAATTTATTATTTATGAGCTCCCATTAAACAGTGAATTATCATACCTCAGGATCTTGGTACATAAAATACGATATGTTTCTCTACAGAATCATATTACGATTAAAACATTATTACACGAGGTAAACAGGTATTATTTACTTTGTTATCTATACAGCCTTACATGTGAAAAATTCATTACTACTCCAGATCTTAAAATAAAACTTATTGAAATACTTTGAAAAGTGTTAATATTTACACTACTAATTTTCATGTCCCCCGGTGGGACAGCGGTAAGTCTTCGGGTTTGCAATGCTAAAATCGATGCGGCTTTGCTATAAGAAAACACACACACACACATTAATTTTCATGTCTTTGTTTCTCGTTTTTACCTAATCCTTCCTTCTTTGACTTTGGGTTTTTTTGTCGCATGCTAGAATATGTGTAGGTATGTACCAGTAAGATGATTCGGGCGTAATCTAGTATTTTTACACACATTCTAGTCCTATTATTCTCACATGCAGACTATTCTTTTAGTTTAATGAGAATTTTCGAACATTTTATATACGTTGTAGTCAAAGCAGTCACAAAGCCTAAATCTAGGTTTAGCATACGCTTTGCATTAGGTTTGTTCAAAAATCTTCAGCAAGCAACATGTCGTAATAAAGTCAGAAGCAAGATAAGATAAAACATTTAGTAAAGTACAGGAATAATAATTTCATTAGATAAAAAAGGAGAATTTTTATAATGAATTAAGTTAGCGAAAGTGGCATATTAGTAAACGTGTGCGGTAACTACAAACTTGTGAGTAATAAATAAAACACTGGTTAAAAACTGTGGAAACTTATGTGTTTAAGCTTGATTTATTTACATGTCATAACACAATAAGGCTATTTACCTCTATTCGGACTTTTTGTGCCACTAACTTTTAGTAATTATTACTGGCTGGTTAAGGTTTGGTTGTTTGTAATTAAGCACAAAGCTACACAATGGGCTATCTGTGCTCTGCCCACCACGGGTATCGAAACCCGGATTCTAGCGTTGTAAGTCCGCAGACATACCGCTGTGCCACTTGGGGGCGGCTGGTTAAGAAGCAGGGATTTTAATTGTATTTTGTTTTGTAAGTTATTATCATTTTGAATTTAACTTCAACAAATATTTGAATTAATCCGAAAAACTTGTCGAATGTGTGTGTGTGTGGTGAGACTGGATAGCTCTAAAGGGAAGTAACTTAACTATCGTTGTCATTTTTGGTATTTCTGATCTCTAGCTAGGATTTAAATATATATATCTTGCTTCATATCTTATGTTAGTTGGCAAATATCATTTTATGGGTCAATAAATCAGTCGGTATGACGCAGTTTGAAGACAATATATTTCTCTGAAGGATCAGCGAAATACAAGCTGGAGTACATTATAGAACAGATACTGAACTTATCTAAATGATTACATCACGCAAGCACTTTTAATGGCTATAGTAATAAAAGTTACTTCATCATAGTTTCTGCTAAGGAAGTACATTTTTCTTTGTTGTTTTTGTTCAAATAACTTTGTTATATTGAAAAGGAACAACCTATACTGGCAAGATGTAAATATGGAAAGGTGCAACGAATATCAAAGTTAACTTTTGGTATAGCCAGTAAAATATACTAGAGTAAGTTTCATCCCCTGTATAATAATAATACAGGCGATTTTAAAGTGCATCAAGACAGAATTTCGGAATGAATTATATAAAAGGTAAAAAAAAAAACATATAACCAAAGCTTTTTTTATAAATTATTCAGATCAACAATAGGATTTATGATTTTGCAGAATTTAAAGCAACTCTGAAAAATATGAGAATCTGGAACTTAGCAGCAAAACAAATAGTAAATAACTGAATCTGAAAGGTACGACTCACTTTCCTATCGTGTGACGTCATTGGTGTGAGAATAATCCAAGCAGCCCAAACAGTATGTTTAGGGAGGTTGGCCATGAAGGGAGCCCAATTTATTCTACTTTCCTATCGTGTAACGTCATTGGTGTGAGAATAATCCAAGCAGCCCAAACAGTATGTTTAGGGAGGTTGGCCATGAAGGGAGCCCAATTTATTCAGAGTTAAATTAGAAACAATTCAGCTTGCTTATGGGCTTTTTGTATACATACATATATATATATATATATAATTTGTCATTTTTGTTAAAATTTCACGTTAACGATCTGCTTTCGAGATTATCTTTACTAAATTGTCCATTAAATGCAATTGTGTTACACACACAATGAAAATTTGAAAATATGTATATAAGAGAAAAGTAGTTTTTGTAACTGACGAATCAATACTTCTGAAACAGTTTGTGGATGAGGAGACAATATCTTCTAGAGCTGGTGAAAATAAGTCTTACTTTTGACTACAAATACCTTGGTTTTCAGATGACATTGGGAAAATTTGTGAAGCGAACATGGAAACTTTGTGTCACAAGCAGAGCTTTAAGTTATATTAAATCCCAAAATGATTCGATTCATTGCCATCCCAGAAATAACTTCGAAGTACACTAGTACACTATTCAAAGCAAACTGGTAGAAACCTTTATGCCTGTAAAGTGAGATTATGATCCAAATTTAGGTTTTATCATGTTACACTATAATCGTGGATATAACACAAAACGTTTTAGATCTTTAACAGTTAAGTCTATATTCAAATCACTAGAAACAAAAGTGTTCGTTTACACTGTGGTAGTGTCTACATTTTGCGGTCTATTGAATAATTTTAATTTGTTTTTGTCTGTTACAAAACTTAGTGTCAAGAACTGGCCAAACATACTGGGCGAAATTACTTATTTTTTATGTAAAACACATCGGGATCCCAGAAGTGATTTAGTGGGATTAATTAGGATATTAATGGCATTTGTGTTTACATTTTTATGTAATTCATATATTAATTTACGGAACTCTGTAATTAACAAAGTCATAGAAACACAGGCAAGTTTGTGCACAAACAGATTATAGAAATGTGGTTAAAAATCCGATGTACCCCAAAGATTACTCTAGGATATAGGCTTACAGGAGTTATTGTTCTTTCACATTGTTTTAGACATTTTACATGTGTTTTCTCCAAAGCATTGACCGATGGGATATATTATCAATATTCATGAGTGACTAAGATGACATAATGAAAAACTAAAGAAAACTAACAACACTGAAGGAACCAAAATATCAGTTAAAGGTTAAGTATTTAATAATGGTGATTGCGAAACTTGACGTACGGTTTCGAGGATTGAATTCTGTCGCACATAAATTTGCTGTACTTGAACAACCACATTAAACGGTGCTAGCGACAAAGGACACAAAAGCACTGCGCCATCAGTGCTCAAAAACTAGCTTTACCACTTTTCTCTTTTTATATCGGGACATTTTGAAAGGAACTTGGTTATGAATTTGTTGATTTTCAACAGTCAAGTACTTTGCCATATCGTCAAGGTTTGCTGAAGTGTTACTATTTCCAATAATAACAGTGACCTTCGCGAATACGGAGAGATCGTTTTCTACATTACAAATAACTAACAAATACATCAAAAATACAATGAGTCCAGAAGGATAGAAAGGTTGAGTTGTAATGGTTGAAGCTGCACGCACGAAAAAGATGAAAACGATTTAGAACTTCGTGCAACGAAAAGCCCGTAAAACACAGAATAGATTAGGAATAGCTTGGTGAGTATTCTAAACAGTGATTTGCTCTAATCCTGAAGTGAATTTAGTTAAAAGTAAGTATGTTCATTCTGAAATTTAGCCCAAAAGATGTATAGTTGAGACACTGTAAAAATTTAAACGTTTTCCAGAACCGAAGCGACCAAACAAAGCGGGCACATAAAATAATGGAGAAAAATACACTTTAGGGTTCATTAGGGTAGTTTCAAGTTCTTCACGAAAGTAGAAACATTTCTTTGTATATTTATATATATTGGCAAATATAACACACATCTATATTCTAAACCAGTACATCAAATGAATATTTTTATAACCTTGTTTCGATATAACTTGTTTATAATTCACCTATTTTTAGAAATCCGTGGCTAACACTAGGCATGTTAATATTGATCTTGGGTGTGTTTGAAGCTCACTGTCATGCAAACAGTATACCTGTACAATGACACCTCGGTCGCCATGTATATATTAAGTATGTTTTTCACAAATCTAAAGATGTGTACTATGCATCACTTAATGACCTAGAATTTTGCTGAAATCATTTGTAATTCACCAACTCAAAAGTATTTATCCTACTGAACTTTTCAGTTAGTCACTACCAAATCCTTGAGTTGTCTAGTTAGAACAAATGTAGTTTACAGGTTTTACTTGTTTTTAACGAAATGTTTCCAATATATTTCGTTATTTTTTATACGCGTTTTAAATTTAGTTTTTCACTGAAAACGTAGTTTATTACTAACAGCCATAAATTCACTACTTAAATGGAATATTTGGTGATATATAACACAGTTTCAGTATAATAACGTTTATTTACTTGTAATAAAATATAAATTTGTATCTTGTATAACAGGTAAGTTCTTCAACTTTATATTTTTTAACAAAAGTTATTTGCAAGCTGATTAAATGAGAGTTTTTTTGCTTTTTGAATGCTTGCTATTAAAACTTGGTTGGTTTTATATAAGTTGAAAATATTTGACATCCTTAGTATTAGTTAGTAAATGTAGACGAGTTTCATAAATTAATATTAATAGACAAGTGTAGGAGTAGATCAGTTTATGTAGTTTTGTTTTTAGTGCCCTACAAGGACTTATTATGGTGATTTTGATTGCTATATTTGTAAACAAGAATGATTTAGAAATTGCTTTACGTAGTGTACTTTACTGGCAACTAACAAAATTTAAAAGTAGTGTCTTCTACTTGTAACTAATAAAATTTAATGTAAACTTAATCCTATGTACAGTTAACATTTTATGTATGATGAATCAGCAACGAGGTATAAGTTTCTAGCAATTTACTTAATGTATTTGGCGACTCTAGTGGCAAAAATTACTGAATTAATGTTTTAATATTTGTCATCAAGTTTTACAAGAGTATGCACATGTTTCGGTGAGTTTCGTTAAACCACTGAAAAGATACAAAACTTCTCGAGCGTGAACAATTTGTGTCTTTAGGGACCTCTGGTGACGCCTTGAGTTGAGAAGTTGAAAAAATTATTTTCATGTGTTTCTTGAAAGGTGAAATGTGACGTCACAGTGTGAAGTTTCGATGGACACATACAATGTAAAATATATAAGTAGACTCCTAATATGTGATTCTTTCGATAAATAAATCTGATAAACACTCTGTTCTTGTTTTTCGTGTAAAATATACGTGTTCAATTTAAAGAGAAAACATTAAAATATTCAGGTGTTAGAGTAGTTCTTAATTGAAAATATTTTGTTCATTGAAGACTCTATGTATACTTTATAAGGGAACTTTATTTTCATAGCGAACATAATGTAATTAGTTTTTAATAAATTGTCCATAAAGAGGGTTCCCCGGTGGGACAGCGGTATGTTTACGGACTTACAACGATAAGGTTCGCTTCCCCTCGATGAACACAGCAGGTAGCCCAATATACCTGTGATCTAAAATAGACAAACAAGACCCTAAAGGATAAGTAGTATTTTCTACTCTTAACTTTAACGAAGAGTGTACAAAATACAATGACTTTTCTCTTTTTGCAAGATTCGATGAACTTTTGCGTAACATCGATGATTTTAATTCGCTATTAAATTTGTAACAAGTAAAGCAAAACAAAAAAAAATAGCTTTAAGTACCATAAATATTTTCAGGGAAAATACTCCAGGAATTATTTTATATCTATATTCTAAGAACATAGAAAAAAACTGAAGCTTTCTTTGATGGGGAAATAGGTCATATCACCACCTCTATTATTGTAACACTTGGTTTCCTTAGCAACGAAACGAACACAAACCCAGGTTACTCATTTTCTATCGACAACAACATTATAAATATCTCTCAATTTCATTCGTTTCACAGAAACCCAAACTGTGCTATGTTATTTTGTTTCGTATATGGTAGCCTAAAGGTTTTCATTGCATCGTCGTAAAGCTGAATCAAAAGCTAGGTAACATCTCAAGGTATTTATTCAATAAGGAACATTCACTGTGTATTAAAATTGTATAGCAACAAGTAAGTTTTCCATTAAATCTGAGGATGCTGATATTTCCTACCATTAGAATTGGCAAGATTTGTTTATTTCGCAAAATGTCCCCCCCCCCCCGATGATTCAGCGGTAAGTTCACAGACTTACAACACTAAAATTCAGGGCTCGATTCACTGCGACGGACAGAGCACAAATAACCCATTCTGTAGCTTTACGCTAATAAAACAACAACGATTTTGCAAGACAAGTTTTCTACTCGGATCATGTGAATGGATTCGTTTTGATACGTACATATATAAACTACCTATTCTTCAAATATCAGGTGGCTGCTGCATTTTATCCGTTTCATTGCTTCTTATCTTTGTGGAGGTTTTTTGTTTCTAAATAATTACTTGTTTTTTCTATCATCATAAATAACGTTGTTTTCAAAAGAAGCTTAAGAATTGTTGCCCGTTTTTTCACGATAACGGTAGTGTGGTTTCCTACTAACATTATTAAGAATTGTGTTAGTTTTTTACAATTTAAATATTTGTCTTAATATCAAACACTTTTTGTAATACCTGAATAACTGTATAATAATTTTTAAGTATCAAAAATGTCCAGAAGAACAACCTTCAACAAGAGTTCTATTTTATACTTTGTTTATAAAGAAGATGTGGTACAAAATACTAATGATATGGAAAAACCAAACAATATTATTTGGCTACTTATATTTAAAAATAAACGTTATTATAAAATTTCACATCGTTAGCAGCAACTTTAAAAAATAAACTATGTTATATTATTTTTACCTTCACTCTTGATAGTAATTTTTCTATAAATTTAATCAAGTGGATCAATAGTGATGAATATTTTTAACCAGATTAACTTTCGTTTTTATATTGTGACAGAATAATTCACATTAGATAACGATAAACATTCCATAAATAGCGCGAAACTTTCAGTTCTGAGAGGTTTCGTATGTCCTGAAGTGTTCTTAAAAAGATGAGCAATATATTCTCTAGTTATGTATAGAAGATCTCGCCATCTCTCGACAGGCAGGTGAATTACGTAAACATTTTCAATTCTATTATCAATTCTAAAACATTTAAAACAAGATACTTTTTATCAGTTAATACAAACTCATGAAATATATTATAAAGAAATATGAAATATAACATAATAACTCTTAGATTTTAACAATTAGCAGCTTTATTACCAGTGTGAAATCGTTAAGTGAAACACTGTTAATAAAGTCGCGTCAAAATACTTTAAACATTTCAAAGATATGACAAAATACAATAGAAATAACGTGTTTTGTGGAGTTCTAACTTACTATATTAATAACACTGTCCATTTGATACTTCAAGGGCTGTAAGGATCGCGCCCTGGAAGTTTGTTTGCATCTACCAGCTTTACTTCAAGGAATGTAATGATTTCTAACTCACCGGTAAAAGTTGGAGACGTCGGTGACTGTTCTGTTTCTTCGACCATGCTTATAAGTAAGTTCCATGAAACAGTTTCATGCGGTATGTTTTATTGTCACTAATCCTTTATATATTAACTTATGAAAACAACCAGGTTTGTTTGGTATTGAAATACGCAATTTCTGTTAGTAAACGTTTTACCTAAAGAATGCTTCACCGTGTGTAATAAAATCATTATTTTGTGATTGGCTGTTTATGTCACGTGGATTCATACGTGCTATGAGCTTGCGCTGTCAGTAGATATAAATAATTATTATGAAATATTTTAACAAAATATATTTCCCAACGATACCAGTAATTCCCCGAAAGGAGCAATACATTATGTATATATATATATGTGTGTGTATATAAATATACACGTGTGTGTGTGTGTGTATATATATATATATATATTTAACTGTTAACTTTGTAGTAGAATACGTCTATTTTACTTAGATTACATGTCTATTTTATGAAGTCTTGTTTCTAGGACCTACAACACTTTGATATTCATAACTAGTTCTTAGTAGTTTGCTCTGTAGGTTTTTCTGCTTAAAAATCTTACAAATAATTGAATATAACATATTTCCAATATGGAGATGAATTACGTGATGGCGTTTCTCGTCTTGTCTTGTCATGGTCAAAATCATTAAAACGGAAACACAAACTACCATTTTGAAATAATGTTGTTGTTGTTGTTTTTTTTTTTTTCCTTATCATCCAAGCTGTATTTCTGGGAGCATAAAAGAAAAGAGAAACCAGTGTATTATTGGATTTCCACTTATCACTGAGTCAGATCAGTTTCAAAGAATAACACCATTATTATTAACCCTGAACAAGGTGAAACCAAATAACAAAACAAAATCTCCTATAGTGTTGAACTGGTTCCGGAAATGTTCTTTACTCTCTACAAATATCCTATATCTATATATAACAGATATTCATACTAGTAAGAGAACAAAATATTTAATTTAAAAAATATTTTTTTCTCCACGCTAAAATGTTTAGTGATATAAAACTTCACAGTCTACTTTCGTGCTTTTCGATCTCATAACACACAATTGTACCGTTTACTATATGAAACTAAAGTATCATGTTGAGGTTTCTTGTTATGTCATGATCAAATTCAAGTAAACTCAAAGTACTTGCGAACAATTGAAAATAAAAGTAACGAAGTAAGATGTATATCGCTTTTCCTGACTTTAAGATATTTCAGTGTATGAGTATTTTTACAGTCAAAAGGGTGATAAATGTAACAGATATCTCTATTTCTAGGCATCTAGTATCTTGGATATTTCATTTACATATTATATTGTTTTTCATATTTTAATCATTTAATATGCAAGACTTATATAAGTTGTTGTGTTCGTAACAGCTTTGATGAGCTGATGGATAACTGTTAGGCCTTGTTCTATTTCATAGTTAGCTCATGTGTAAGTCTTGTGTATTAATCCTTTTCCCACCATTGCTTGTCTCTGTCACCTATAAGTTTCACTCTTCGTAGTTGTTTTTCATTTTTGGACCAGCGTGTCAGATACTAGAAGTTAGGTTTTTTATATTATTATTTATTTGATACGGGGCGATTATTAAGAAAAACCCATATTTAAAAATTATATTTCAAAAACTATAGAAACATTGAGAATCATGGGTTTTATTCAAGAAAGTTTGGATGGTACAGAATGTTTCACAAATTGCCACAGACATTCATTATACTTTCCGCCAGGAGGCTGACTAATGTTCAAAGTTTATTTTAAACACTAAATAATAGTAGTTCCTTTAGCCTCTAGAGTTCTGACATCAGCACCATTGAATAAAACCTTGAAGTCTGAGCAAGAACATTCCATCAGGCAGTATAAAATACGGAAGTAAATGTGCGAATACGTTTTAATGAAACACATTTTTTTTCAATTAATACAAATTCAGGCTCAAATTAAATGAAATAGGTTGATGCATCACTCGTTGAATACTGTTGAAAGTTTAAACGTGGATATTGTGAGTTTAATATCATGTGTATGTTGTTGCATAAAATCAGTATTAGAGACATGGAGTAATTTGAATTCTGCTATAAATGGAGGTGTTGTTTGTTGTTTTTCACAAGATCAAAATTATACCCCACGATCGTTTTCAATTATTTTTTATGATATTTTACACCGGAATGTTCTTGAATAGATTTTGTTTTGTAATTGCTTATATAACTACTAAATCACGAAAAAAATGATTTTATAGGGTCATTTTCTACAGAACTTGATGTTGTTTTGGCTACTTTGAAATTCAATAATTGGAACAATATTGTTCTTTAATATCATACCTTCAGTTTCATAAATATGATAATAGAAAGGAAAAAAAGTCTATAAAAAAACAGAAACTAAGTGGTAATTAATTTTATACAAAATACATGACTAGAAAGAGTGACAAAAATTTAATACTATTTAAGCATATCTTACATATTTACTTAACCATCGCTCTCGTAACACCTGCCACTAGATAAATACAAACAGTAAAAACTTTCACAGGAATAATTTAATAATTAAAATAATGCATACATTTGATTGTATTCCTATGACTTCTGTGAATACGTAATATGTTTCCATACAGAAGATTGTTTGTTTGTTTGTTTTTGAATTTCGCACAAAGCTACACGAGGGCTATCTGCGCTAGCCGTCCCTAATTTAGCAGTGTAAGACTAGAGGGAAGGCAGCTAGTCATCACCACCCACTGCCATCTCTTGGGCTACTTTTTTCCAACAAATAGTGGGATTGACCATCACATTATAACGCCCCCACGACTGAAAGGGCGAGCATGTTTGGTGTGACAGGGATTCGAACCCGCGACCCTCAGATTGCGAGTCGAGTGCCTTAACTACCTGGCCATGCCGGGCCCCATACAGAAGAACGGGGATGGTTGGGCACAGGTGATAACTTTCATATGTTGAAGTTGGTAGCTGTGATATCATGACTGACGACTGACACATCCGAACACGTGTCACTTGCTGTTTTAGCTTCATTGTGATTGGAAGCCTTTGTCAGAGTATAAATTTATATTTTCACATAAATAAATATTATCTACTGCAAATATTTTGTTATGTAATATTAAACACTTTGTTAAGAGAATTTAAGTTACATAATTTTTGAGAGTGCATTCTTTCGGCTATATAATGGTACATAAGTTTGTTTATAAGCATGACTGGGACAACGCAAACAAATTATTTCTAGCAAAATGGCGACTTGAAGCAATTGACACGTTTCACTTAGGGCAAATTGACACGCGTGTCAACCAGCCCCACAGTGAGAAATTTGCATGTATTTCTTTATGCTGTGAAAACAAAGATAGATATAAAATAAAAATATTTAAATACATTTTGATTCATTTTTAAATACTGAAAAATTAATTAAAATTCTTGCATCTTCTTCATTATTTTCTTGTGATATGATTTCTAAACTTTCAATTCCAAACTTTGTTTGTAGGCATTACGGTGAGAAACAGTTAAAGTGTTCTTTTATTTAATTTACTTTAATGTGCAATAAACATGTCAATATAAAGTTATTTGATTTAATTTCGTCCATGTCAACTTGCCCCGTACTCGGAGGTAGGATGATATACAGAGCACCGTTTTCTATTATATTTATTTCTGAGAAAATTTAAATACATAAATACAAAGTGTCTGAGTGTGACACTTAACAGTGTCTGAGTTTCATACTTAACAGCATTTAAATACATTTTGATTCATGGAAACAACGCCTCTGTAGCCACAAAGAATATCAAAGTGTCAACTTGGATTCAGCAAATTTACTTCAGATGACTTTAGCCTTTAAAACTGTGATGGCAGGGACCGACATGTTGGAATTGGTATTGATGATCTGAAGACGCCTGTTGAATTTAACCCAACGTAACAAACTCGTGAAATGGCTCTGAAATTGTATGTCTATCATGAAACAATGCGTAAACATCTAAGGAATGTGGGAAAACTCCATAAAGAATGTAGTTTGGTACCTCACAAACTCTCCAATGACCATCGTTTCTAACGTGTGAACGTTGTTTCGTCTCTTCTGGCGCGTAATGCGCGTGAACCATTTTTTGACAGAATTGTCACCGGTGATGAAAAATGGATTATCTTTGCGAATATTAAACGCCAAAGACAATGCCTCAGTCCTAGACAGAAAAAAAAAAAAAAAAACATTTCCGACTACAAAACCTGGACTCCATCCATAGAAAGTGATGCTTTGCATTTGGTGGGATATCAAAGGAGTAATTCATTTCGAACTCCTCAATCCACAGCCAACTGTCAATGCAGAAATCTATAGTCAGCAACTGGAACGTTGAAATCAAGCCCTTCATCATAATCGTCCTTCACTCGTCAATCGGAAAGGTGTTCTTCTCCACGACAGTGCACGTTCACAAGTGGCACGTTTGACGCAACACAAGATTATGGAGTTGGGTTGGAAAGTTCTCCCCCACCCACCATATTCTCCAGATATGGCACTATCAGATTACCATGTTTTCGTTCACTGCAACAACATGTTTATTGGAAAAACGTATGCACGTGTGGAAGGTGTTAAAGAGAACATCG
>NW_013666303.1:88464-90044 GCF_000517525.1 Limulus polyphemus
ATGGAAAAGCATCATCGATAAAAATGGAGACTATTTCATTTAATAAATATCTTGTTTTGATATATAAGTTGTTCGGGTTTTTTCATCTAAAAAAAAGCGACATCAGTTTCTTGACGATCTAATATATATATATATATATTACTAACATCAAAGCAAATTCTCTAACAGAAGTAACATTTTATAAACGACATTAATCTAATTACCTGCAGAACTTTAGGTTATGTACAAAGATTTATTAGAGGTAATTTTTTTTATCTAAAACTATAATTCTAAGAATATCAACTATATTGTAATATCAAGAAATATATGTATACATATAATTTCTGAAGTTATAATGACTGTCACCAGTCTAATGCGTTTTGGTTTTGTCCTTAATAAGAAAGGTGTTAACGTTAAATTCAAACTTGGGAATTTCATACCTAGTAGTCCCCCCCCCCCGATAACTCGGCGGAACGTCCGAGGGATTATAACGGTAAAAGTTAGGTTTCGATACCCACAGAGCACAGACAGTCTATTATGTAGCTTTGGGCTTAATAACAAACAAACAAAACTTTTCAAGTAATGAAAACCTTCATTAGACGCGTTTAAGTTGCTTACATTGAGAGTTCATCTTGAAATGATATTTAAGTTTCATAAGTTCCTTTCGGGAATCTCTAGAAATACCAGTGTATGTTTTGTCAGTGTTTGTCGGTCTTTTAACTGACACTGTGTGATTGTGATTCTTGCGAGGAACGTTTAATGCTTCCACATGTCCTGTGTTTAGAATATTGATCAACGGGTTGTTCTACTAGCTGCTATATAAATCCGTTCAGTTCTGTATAACTGTTACATCCTGTACTGACGTATAATCGGCCATTTTTACAAGCGCAACTACCTATCTTACTGATTCAATCAAGTCCACCGAGGTCCACCATAACAATGAGCAACAGTGGTCAAGGACCTCCATGTAATTTTGTTCCTCGGACCCCTTGAGGTTTAGTTGCGATACTGACGATATATGTGTGTGTGTGTGTGAGTACGCTATAAGAGTGACACTCGGATCCCTCTATTTAAATAGAGCAAGCAGTTTAAGAGTTGGCGGTAAGTGCTGTTGACCAGCTGGTTCTCTCTAGCTTATCAACTCAAAATTAGAGACAGCTAATTGTGCAGCTTTGCACGAATTTCCGAAACAAACTTTAAGCGTTTTTGATGACGTGAGTCTTTGCTGTTACTGTTGTGATCAACACTTTATGATCGTGCTACTGTTGTGATCAACACTTTACGATCGTGCTATTCTTGTGATTAACGCTTTACGATCATGCTATTCTTGTGATTAACGCTTTGTTACGATCGTGCTATTTTTGTTATTAACATTTTGTTACGATCGTGCTATTCTTGTGATTAACATTTTGTTATGATCGTGCTATTCTTGTGATCAACATTTTGTTATGATCGTGCTATTCTTGTGATCATCATTTTGTTATGGTCGTGCTATTCTTGTGATCACCACTTTGTTATGATCGTGCTACTTTTGTGATCAACACTTTGTTATGATCGTGCTACTCTTGTGATCAACACTTTGTTATGATCGTGCTACTCTT
>NW_013666303.1:90093-110123 GCF_000517525.1 Limulus polyphemus
GATCGTGCTATTCTTGTGATTAACATTTTGTTATGATCGTGCTATTCTTGTGATCAATACTTTGTTATGATCGTGCTATTCTTGTGATTAACATTTTGTTATGATCGTGCTATTCTTGTGATCAATACTTTGTTACGATCGTGCTATTCTTGTGATTAACATTTTGTTATGATCGTGCTATTCTTGTGATCAATACTTTGTTATGATCGTGCTATTCTTGTGATTAACATTTTGTTATGATCGTGCTATTCTTGTGATCAATACTTTGTTATGATCGTGCTATTCTTGTGATCACCATTTTGTTATGATCGTGCTATTCTTGTGATCACCATTTTGTTATGGTCGTGCTATTCTTGTGATCACCACTTTGTTATGATCGTGCTACTCTTGTGATCAACACTTTGTTATAATCGTGCTACTCTTGTGATTAACACTTTGTTATGATCGTGCTATTCTTGTGATCAATACTTTGTTATGATCGTGCTATTCTTGTGATCAACACTTTGTTATGATCGTGCTACTCTTGTGATTAACACTTTGTTATGATCGTGCTATTCTTGTGATCAATACTTTGTTATGATCGTGCTACTCTTGTGATCAACACTTTGTTATGATCGTGCTACTCTTGTGATCAACACTTTGTTATAATCGTGCTATTCTTGTGATCAACACTTTGTTATGATCGTGTTATTCTTGTGATCAACACTTTGTTATGATCGTGCTATTCTTGTGATCAACACTTTGTTATGATCGTGCTACTCTTGTGATCAACACTTTGTTATGATCGTGCTACTCTTGTGATCAACACTTTGTTATGATCGTGTTATTCTTGTGATCAACACTTTGTTGTGATCGTGCTATTCTTGCACTTTTCTTATCCATCTACCTTATTTCGGTTGTACTTATTCCGATCAGGAATTGATTCATACTAATATATATAACAAATCACTGTTTATTACTATAATCAACAACACCTAAATTTAGAACTAGATTTTGTTTCTTACCGGCAGCATATTACTACTTCCTTCGCCTCTATCTGTTTATGGTACCTTTTACTCTTCTATAACTCAGACACACCTTACTGAGGTGCATTCTTTCAAATTTTTTATGCAGGTGTTCAGTATTTAGTGAACGTATTTGTGAAAAGGATAAAGCAAGTCCTATTCTGCTCTAATCACTGCCTCGTGCCAAAGTTACCCTCACATAGCCAGGTTCCTAAGTCGCTTCTCTCCTGGATGTGTATTCTGCCTAAGATAACGGGCAATACAGATATCTGGTTTAACATATTATCGGTTTAAAACAGGTCACAAAGTATTTTGGGATGAAATTCTTCTCCTACATAACCCAAAAATAAAAAGAAAGAGACTGTTTAGAAACTATATAAATCATCAAAGCTAACTATCTCTCACTATACCGTATTTGGCAAGGTCTATTCACCACTCATACACTTAATCAGATTTGACCTTTACCTAAAATCCTGTCGTATTTTCGTATTTAATCCTTGTGTCTTTTGTTTTTACAACTATATATAAACCCTATACGACTTAGTACGGATCATATTTTGTTTTTGTAACTATATATAAACCCTATACGATTTAGTACGGATCATACTTTGTTTTTGTAACTATATATAAACCCTATACGATTTAGTACGGATCATATTTTGTTTTTGTAACTATATATAAACCCTATACGATTTAGTACGGATCATATTTTGTTTTTATAACTATATATAAACCCTATACGATTTAGTACGGATCATACTTTGTTTTTTAACTATATATAAACAGTATACGATTTATTACGGATCATACTTTGTTTTTTTAACTATATATAAACACTATACGACCCTAAACAAGAAATTTAGTCTTCTCTCCATACTAAAAAATATATTTTTGACAGTAAAGAAAATGTATCCCAAATAAGTCAGTATGCAGTATACACCAAATTCACATTTCTCTAATCATGCTTATCGATATAAAATCTTTACTGTATTGCAGATCTTTATTTCACGATTTATTTTTCATATTTGACAATGTAGCAAAATGAGATAAACTTGTGATTAAGTCAGCAGCAGGGCTAGATGATTTTTGGGACTGGTGGTAATTTTTAAGGACATTCTATCACTCAGAGTCAGACTTTTTGTCATTCAGCTCCGCAACTAACTGAGTTTGTTCATTCGTGCAGCCTGATTCTCCGCGACAAGTACAGAAGATTGCGCATGGCAGTTTTGTCGACATACAACGACATTGTGTTGTCTGACAGGGTTTGTCTGAAGAACAAACACAGTGAACCGTCACAGTCAGGACCACTTTTTGAGGATGCAGCAGTGTTATGACGTCTATTGGCCTGCTGTCTCGTTCTAACCAGCCATGCTCCATCTTTGATGCTGAACTCGTGGTACCGGTCCAAAATTAAGTACACTTCACAAAAATCCACTTTATCAAAGATGTAACTGATGAAATTGTTGACAAAGTTTTGCACTGTACTTCTGTTTATCCAATGTATGACCCAAAGGACTGCACAACCGTCGATGATAGCGACATCTGGAGAGTGGAGAATTCTTGATGAAATTTCTACTTGAAGACACTTCTTCAAGGCAAATTTCGCCTTTGGTATCCTCATATCTTTCTTCTAATCGAACATAGATGTTGGTACTGGTTATCTTTCTTCTAATCGAACATAGATGCTGGTACTGGTTATCTTTCTTCTAATTGAACATAGATGCTGGTACTGGTTATCTTTCTTCTAATCGAACATAGATGCTGGTACTGGTTATCTTTCTTCTAATCGAACATAGATGCTCTGGTACTGGTGACAATTCATACTGTAGAACGTTGCTCATACCTATGCTGCGAGATGGTTGGAGTCCACTAAACCTTGAATAGATCACATTAACGTCACGTAAAGCAACGGATCCAACCCGAAAGTCTTTGTGTGTCATTGCCATCGTTGACACATCTTCAGATGAAGTGGAATTGAATCCACTTGGCCAGCTTTTTTCGTAAGGATGTATTTGTGAGTTTCCAAGCTCAACTTAGTGATGTGCGTTCACGGGTTGAGTTTTTCCTATCAAACATATCTGGCCACAAACAAATGCAGTGTTGTTTGAAATCAAAAGTTTTTGTCTCTGAGCGGCGGAATTGCTTGTAAGATGATATTATTGTAGATTTACTTGAATCATAATGCAAACGTTTTATGTTCCTTTGTATATTCAAACGAGACACGTAAGAAGATGCACAATCTTTGTGATATTTGATTTGATTATCTGCCCTAACATGGAGTTTTGTTTCGAGGTTTACATGAATCTTGTCTTTTATCTCTTTACTTACATTGATAATAGTTTTCACACTGTCCAGTCCAGCTGTGAGCAATGGCTTCCCAGCTTTTCCTTCGCCATACGGGGCGAAAAAACTTTTTCCCATGATACCCGTTACACACGACCTGGACAAATATTATTATTATTATTTGTAGTAGTAGTAATTCTTATCTTTTTATATTATTTTTATTATTACCTGATATGATCTAGATATTCGTTTCCATATTATGTAAATATAGACAAATATGGCAGAACTTGAATAGCACGTGATACTTTCATTCCTCACGTGCATGCATGTACTGAGACTATTGTAAATCTGCATTTTTACGTGGTCATCATCATATTATTATTATTAACAGTAGTAGTAGTAGTAGTAGCAGTGTACTGTAAATTGGTATTATATATATATGTTTCATAAAAATTAAAATTCAATTCCTATATTCAAATTTGTTTTTCGAAGCACATTTTCCAATATCATCAACTGTTGTAGTGAAACATCAAGAAAAATATTCATTATATAATGTTCTGCGTCGGTTAATTATGATACCTGACCCTGAAAACATAGGTTTAGACAACTAATTTGAATAATTTTGATTTCCGAGACACGTAGAATAAAAGGAAATATCGGTAATGACGTCAGCTTATTTGCATATTTAGGCGATTTAAAAAAATGCTCAAGGGTGCCACAGTGGCATACAGCAGAATATTAATACACATGGCACGCAAATACTAAAAATGTTAAAACATTTTGTGCAAACACCAAAACATATTCAATGCTCAAAACTGAGTTTGACATCTGGACTATTAACCAAAACGCTGCACAATCAAAATAGTCACCAGAGCACCCAGGCTGTAGTGTGGGATATAAGATGTGTCTTGGTTATTGGAGACGACTAAGGAAGTAGGGCCCACATAGCTGTAGGGATACACTGTCTATCAGTCTTAACTTCCGTTCGCAAAACCCTACATTTAAAGAAAAAATAATAAACGAGTAAATTGAAAAAAAAAAAACAATTCAAACATAAGATAGCAAGATGTGGGTGGTCAAGAACTTCCCTAATCTATATCACCGTTAAACTGTTGTGGGAAGAAGAAAAGAAGTGAAATGAAAAATATATGAGAAAGAAAAGGTCCTAAAGGTGAGTAAAAAAAAAAACAACCTTTCTTCCTGAAGGTAGGACCTGTTGTGTACTATAAACTATAATTTTGCCGGTAGAAGTAGTCTTAAAGCTTCCACACGTACAAGAGTAAACAGTCCATGAATGAAGTCGTGTTATAATGCTGTCTTTAAAATGACTAAAAGTTTTTAATTTGTCAGGAAAGTTTGTTTGTTTTTAATTATGCACAAAGCTACACAAGGGTTATCTGTGCTCTGCCCACCACGGGTATCGAAACCCGGATTCTAACGTTGTACGTCCGCAGACATACTGCTGTGCTACTGGGGGACAAAAGTTAGTTTACACATAGTCGTTGAGAGCAGGACCTAAGGCTAAGAAAATACTTTTAGTAACAGGGGGATCCTTAGTCAGTTATTATTCTCAGATGTGTTTTTGTAATGAATGTTATCAACTATTTATGAAATAAACTAAAAGATAGAGAAAATTATCCTTCTGTGGTTCTGACCATTTTTATGTTACAAGCGTGTGGGCAAGGTTTCTGGTAGTCATAGTTAAATGTTAAAAAATAAATAATACAGCGTTCGCCTTGTCTAAGGCACATGACAGAAGTGCTAGCAACTAATGAAACTGCTAGAAGTTAATTTAAAGGCCCATGAAAGAACTGCTTGACAATAATGGAACTGCTAGAAGTTACTAAACTAATACGCTATACCATAAATTAATTTATTGGGAATCTCACGCTCTTGTACTGTTTGTTATTGGTAAAAATATCATCTTATAACATAATATAACTGTTTTCTTTTTTTTTAAAGCAGAAATTCTGTTGGCTTGCCTTATCTTTTACCATCTTGGCCTCATTGCACATCCTATTAATTTTGGTAACTTTAGGCCTTATGTTCTACGATCTTAATCGCATTGTTGATTCTATCATTGTGTCCCTAGGTGCTTAACTTTAAGTCCGAGGGCTAATAATGCTCCTGTAGTATTTACTTCTTATGCCCCTTTTTCTTCGACATTTACATTACAGAATGCATTATTTCGAGTTCTATCGTTGTAAATCCTTTTTTACTTCTTTTAAAAATGCACAAAACCATCTTCAGTCATTATGCATTAGTTATTTTTTATCAGAATAAAATATTTTATAAAAGTATCATGAGTGTCTTGACCGATTCTTTTTAGGAACATTTTATTAACTTCACCGATCTATATATATATACGCACAAATAATAGATCTACAAGTTTAATTACATGCTGTTTCTAAATAATCAATGTTATGTTATTTTTATAACAAACAAATACTGCATTATTCCTGCTCAAAAACAAGCAGCTGCATCTCCTTTTTTTTAGCTTTGTTTAGTGGGTTTTAACTGGAAATCAGAATATTTTCTGATGTTCATTCAGCAAGTTATCTGATTCTTAACTTGTTAAATGTACACAGAAATTATTTATTCTCGAAAGAAATCGAACGCAGTATGTTGTCAATCACAGTTTATAAACATATATATATATATATACTATATTGCAACAGTTTCAAAAGTTAAATGTCATCAAGCCTAAGTTGCGAAATCTGCCGATTCATGTTTCTATATTAAAGTTATAAATTCTCATGTGTTATAAAAGTATCTTCAGAATTTTATGAAAGTAAAGAACTAGTTAGGTCACTACTTTCTTTTCAAAATAGTTTTTATTTTATACACACAAAAAACTAATATTCATAACTAATGTTATCCACTGCAGAATTTGTGAATAATTTGAGTAATGTTATAGTTTAAAAATAAACACATTGGTTCTTGCTAAACGATAAAGGTCAACAACTCAGAATTATAATATCACTTGGGTTTCTAATTATACTGAAATATCAAAATATCACTGAAGGACTGTTAGAGCTTGTTTGAGTTCAAGAGTATTTATGACATTTAAAAATGTCAATAACTCGAAAAAACGATAGTAACATTAAAAAGTTCGTGAAAGGTTACGAAATTATGAATTCAAAAAAGTTTAGATATTGAGATTTAGATAACAGAGTGGAGTTTCTTGTCTTTAATAAATAAATAAATAAAACAGCATATTTAATGAATAAGTGTATGCAAAAAATGTTTTCCTGAACTGCTATAAGAATTTAAAAATCATATCAGACACAACACGATTTTTATCCTAAAACCGAGAAGCTTACACTAATAATTATGGTGTAAATTTGAAATAGTTCTAAACTTTATAAAATTGGTTTTTCTTATTTAATTTGAAAAAATATATATAATTCCGAGATTATTTATGAATAAAGTTTTATTCAAATATGTGTTTTTCAACATGTATCTTGACATGCATACAAAAGCAATGCTTCATTACAAAAAGAGTTTTTTGCACTTAGTTATGTTTAAGTAAAATACAATATAATAAGGTTCAGTTTAGTTAGTATTATAAGAGTTTAGTAGCCTTCATTCCTGATAAGTAAATATCATAATTTTCAGAAAAAGTTTAAAAGTTCCAATTATATGAAAATACGTAGTTACTAAGATATTAAACACTTTAAAAAATACACAGTAAAAGGATTACTTAGTCGGGATTTGATATCATCCATATTGTTTCATCGTCAGGATCTTGTGAAGGAACTGAAATGTGAAACAAAAAATCCATTTTATTTCGTATTCCTTAACATAATAATAATAATATGCATCTTTACTATTACAAACTGCGTAGATATCTATTTTAAAAAGTTTTTGCAAATTACTACGGTGATCTAATCCTAATGGATGACAAATAGAACATGAAAATGTCTATTTTATCCACTATGTGGCGCTGCAGTATAATATTTTTACACCTAGCAAAATCTTAGAGATGATCGATAACTGTATTGAAAAGGATTGTTTAATACTAATAAAATTTTATATCAAATGATCAGAGTGCAAAACCTAGTACGTTCACGTATCTCTGAAAAACAAAAAATCACTTAACTAAAGGGAAAGCTTGTTTTAAACAAGGAGGAAGTACTAACTCTAAATGATCAAAGACTTTAAGTCTACAATGCAAATTGATATCTTATTTTTAAAATAAAGTAGCCATCGTTTTTCTTTTATTACTTTAGTTACTTTAACAAAATATACAAAACAGTTAGACAATTTACTAATACCTAAATTCTGTAATAAAGACGTTTAATGTAATTGTATTTTTGTCTTCATTAACGAGCAAGTTCGTTTCAATACTATGATTAAGAAACCGTGAATCAACATGCTCTGTGCATTGATACAGACGAACAGCACTGCTCTTTAGATATTTTGAGCTTACGTAAACGAAACATGAAACTGAGAAATTCATATTATGACCACATCAGTTTGATAGATTAAAAACAAAGATATAACGAATTAAAAAATCTTAAGAAATTGTGTTCTATAACATCATGTTATCAGTACACAAAATTTAAAACCACTCCGAAATGTTAATTTTCGTCTGCTAGATGGCGACATATATTGAACCGTAGGTCGAAAGTGTTGGTTGTTTTCCTTAGTGCAAGGCTGCAGATTGGGCTATCTGCATTCTATCCATCGCAAGGAATCGAGCCTTGGATTTTAGCGTTCTAAATCCATTTGAAATAGTATGAAACACAAGTATAAAAATTTATCATAATTGTTCAGTTGTAACATGATATTTATAAAAAAACAAAAAACTTATTTTTGGGCTATGAAAAAATAATCAAATAAAGTTCACTGAAAATTGGAGATATCAAGTTTTACACTAGACTATTATCAAAATTGAGAAAAATATTTGTGCCTAATTTATTGCGTTAGTATTCTAGTAACATTAATATAAGTTACATTATAACAACATAAATATACGTAAATGTATTTTGTCGTGTGGCGAACGAAAGATAGCGCTCAAGTGCTTTGACTTACCGAAAAAGATTAAAGCATCTTCCATGTGCCTCAGTTCACCTTCAAGCAACTTAGAATGCATCCTTCAACTGAACTGAAACGGTTTCTGTTTCCACCACAACCGGTATAAATGAATCCGTGACATTTGCTTGTTTGTTCATAAAAGAAATAAGAAAACTTAAACATTGTACAATTAGTGCCTCGGTCAGGCGGTAGGAGACAGTGGTCCGCAAGTCCGACATCTAGTGGGGAATGAAAATAATAGCTGTATAACTGTAAAGTTTATCATAGAAGTGTAATTACGAACTCTTCTATTCACAGTTTGATAGACATAACAAACAAAACCCAGGTTTTGTGCTCTTATAATATTTGAAAATATCATTCATGTATGAATTGTACTTTCATAAGCTTTGTTTGTTTTTGAATTTCACGCAAAGCTACACGAGGGCTATCTGCGCTAGCCGTCCCTAATTTAGAAGTGTAAGACTAGGTGAATGCAGCTAGCCATCACCACCCACCGCCAACTCTTGGGCTACTCTTTTACCAGCGAATAGTGGGATTGACCGTCACATTATAACGCCCCTACGGTTGAAAGGGCGAGCATGTTTGGTGTGATATGGATTCGAACCCGCGACCCTCAGATTGCGAGTCGAGTGCCTTAACCACCTGGCCATGCCGGGCCGCTTTCATAAGCTTCTCGCGTATGAAAATCTCTATCTCTTCCCACAATCTTTATCTCTTCCCAAAAAGGTTTGTCTAAAACTGGTATAGAAATGCTCATGCAAAGTTTTTAAAGATTAAGCACAAAGAATGAACTTGATTAATTCATATTCAAATCTGTCAGACATTTTTCTAAAGCTATTATAAATGTGCCCTGAAGTATTCTTCACACTAAATTATCGGTAGTATTTGTTTGTTTTTAGAGCAAAGCCACATTGGGCTACCTGCTGTGTCCATGGTGGGGAATCGAACCCCGGATTCAATTTTTGTAAGTCCGTAAACTTACCACTGTCCCACCGTGGAGGGGTCCTAAATTATCGGAGAATAAATTTAATTCTCAAATAAATATTATTAAAAACTTATTAGTTGTTCAGACTTAGTTTTAATGTAATGTTTTCTTCGCAAACTCTGAACATCGGCTTAGTTATCGTGGTTACTGTACGTTATTTCCTCATTCATATGTATAATGTAAAAAGACATATCGCTGGTAAACCATGATTTGCGACTCTTTGATTACATCTAAAGAATTCAACAAATACAAATATGTTTATGTTGATCTATTATCACAAAATGTAGGTTTAAATTACTGGCATTAGGGAAGTATGATTCAGTGAGCCCTGGGTGTTAACACGGACGGCATTCCTTTAAACTAACGAAATGCATACTTTTGTGTGTTAATAAATTATAAATATCTTAATGTTTACAATATAATGCTTTTCAATTATTGCTGTAGTGTGAATTTTCGTCCGAACTTACAGCTTCTGTCGTCAACGTTATTTTACATTATTTACTTCATTCCAAATTTCCTATCAGCATGTAATTTCCGTATTATGAGGAATGCAGATGGACTGTCGACAGGATGCTTATTTGTTTTATTTAAGGTAAAGCCACATTATGCCATCTACTGTGCCCATCGTGGGGAATCAAGCGCCGAATGTTAGAGTTGTAAGTCCGTAAACTTGTCGCTGTCCCAGTGGGGTACTCAGAGATGCTACTAAGAAAAAATAACCGCTTCACAAATGTGATATACTGATGAAATTTATATAATGTAACATAAGTTAAAGGATTCAGTAAACTTACACTATGATATACATTCTGTAATCTTGCAGTCAAATAATTCTTTAGTCTACAAGCCTGACAATTTTTCTAAATTCAGTTGTTATTTTTTACAGCACAAAATGTTATCAGCCAGGAAACTTCTAACTTGTAGCTTAAATAAGTATATAAAAAATACAATTCGAATGAATTATTCGAAACCAAAAACTTGTTGAGGATTTTTATTTTGTTTTTGGTTATGTTTAAACACAAAGCTACACAATGAGCTATTTGCGCTTTGCCCATCACAGGTATCGAAACCCGGTTTTTAACTCGCAATCTGAGGGTCGCGGGTTCGAATCCCAGTCCCACCAAACATGCTCGCCCTTTCAGCCGTGGGGACGTTATAATGTGACGATCAATCCCACTATTCGTTGGTAAAAGAGTAGCCCAAGAGTTGGTGGTGGTTGACTAGCTGCTTTCCCTCTAGCCTTACACTGCTAAATTAGGGGACGTCTAGCGCAGATAGCCCTCGTGTAGCTTTGCGCGAAACTCAAAATAAACAAACTATTTAATGTCTTTAAGGCAAGTTGAATGACATTCTTTTCAAAAATGTATAAACATAACAATTCAACTGCAATATAAGCAAATAAAATTATCCATAATTACTAATACTATTTTTTAATGTTATTTAGGAAACAGAAGCACTCTAACGATGCCACTTTGTATCAAAAAAAGGTGATTCAGAATCTGTAAACATTATGTTAATATTACCATAATCGTTACTTACACAGTTATATATACGTTTATTGATACGGATATCTAATCAACAATAATAAGAATAACGAATTATGACGGAAATTTTTCAAAGAGCAAATAACTCCAGTAAAATGCCGATTAATTTTAGTTCATTTTAAACGCCACATTTCTTAAAAATAGACGGCATGTTGCAGCAATTAATTTAATCAAAATAAAGAAACTTCATCTCAGAAGAGATCTATCTGAGTAGAAAATGTGTTTTACATTTTTCTCTTTGTACACTAGTACAACGCGAGAAACTCGCATGTACAGAAAATATATTTTAAAATATAACTTACAAATCAGATAAGTGTTTGCCGAGCCACTAACGTTTGACCATATCAATTTTTGTGCTTTTAACCTAGAAATTTGCACTTTTGCAGAGTTTGAACCCACTCTCTACTAATAGTTACCGAGTATATTGAATTCCACTACCTTCGAATGCAGTAGAAGTTGGAGAATTTGGATTTTTGTTGTGCAATACATTTTATAGCCAGTCTCCTGTTATTTTGTGTTTTTTTATCTGATTACTCAACAGGAATTCAGGGAACCTGAGAATACCATACAGTAGGTTGGGAGGAGAAATTTTGATACCATAACCACAAGATTTGTTTTTGAAAAGTGTGTGTGTGTGTTTTTTTTCTCCTAACAAATGTATTTCCCTGTGTACTTCCGAACACTTGCATTATGGACTGAAGCTTCATACTTGAGGAAATGACATTTCAGTGAGTCAACTAATTCATAACAGGAAAAGAAGGAAGAACTAAGGACTATGGATAGATGGCTGTCGGGAAGAGTTGTTTTTCGATATTGGATTTTTACTGATGTTACGAATAACTATGATATATATCTTGCTGCAGATATCGAGTCCGTGAATGGATGAGATGGACTACACAGAATTACCAGGCATTTTTGATCAGAGTAGTTCAATCCCGACTCCAGTTCATATCACCCGTGACTGGTTGTGAGATACATCCACCAGCAGGTGAGACAGTGAGTATGGCCTAGTGAAGGTCTTGATTCACAGGGTAATGGTGAGCCTCTCCAGATGGGAGTAAACTACCAGGGTGACCACTGGTAATAGAGAAGTCTGGACTGGTGCAGAGTTGATGAATAAGTTACCTCCAATAACTCGCCATTCTGTAACACAAGAGCAGGGATTTAATCCCTGCATGAGCCATCTACACCTCCAACATTTTAGGAAATCGTTACCCGATGTTGTCCAAGAGCCCATGGATAAAAGATTTATGCTGAATCTACAGGAAGCTTTGATAGAGACAAAACATATTGCACTCCCAACATCTAAGGGACCTGGATCGTTTCTTGAAGCATTTTAGGTAGATCATTGGAATTACTGGACTTATAAATAAGCAATGCAATGCCTATCCCTAAATTTGGATGGTCTAGCCCTTGTCATTATTGAGCATCTGAGCATTGTACAGCTATGAGACTGGAAAACAGTTGAAGCCGGATTGTACTGACATTTTAGCTTGGTGCAGAACCAAGCCGTCCATTGAGTCAAGATCAAGGCTCAAAAGAAAGATCTCTCTGAGAATGTTGCCACTTATACAGACACCCTAGTTGCATTTGAAAGCATACCTGCAATAGATTTGCCAGATCACGAGGTTATCAGTTTATCTTTGTAGACAAGCTTATAAATGGGCTACCTAGTGAGATGATGAGGCATTACTTTTGTGTAACAGATGTTCTCACATTAACAGAGGAAGTTCTATGACAATAATATTCAAAGTCATGACTTCAACAGATCACAAGGGTAGAAAAATCATGCAGCTGCAGTGGTTGTGCCTCAAAAAGACTAACCTACTCAAGTGACTATCTAACACCAATCTCAAGCTTTGCAGAGAGCACATCAGCAACCAGTACATCCCAATGCTATGATACAATGATGCCTGGCATTGCCTAATGATTTTATTGATACCTTTCCTCTACCATGCACTGAATTTCCTGACCCTGGACACATTTGGAGCTTCAAGTCTGCCATAGCAAGTTTAAGCCATATAGTAATAGATTCCACTAGTGACAGGATTCCACAATTTATACTCCAGAAGCTCTTGGAAGAACAACTAAAGGACCTAGAACTAACGTAGGCACTTCTTGCCACGAACGAAGATGAAGTTCAGACAGTGCAGATTCAGGAATGTAGTAAGGATGCAAATGACCTGTGGAACTTTCATTAGCAGCTATGAGTTGGGGAAAACATATTGTATCGTTGGTATAGCCACCAAGATGTGGTTCTCAGCCTCTGTTGCTGCTAGTAGTCTCCACAGTTCTGAGACAGAAAAATTCTTCAGACTTTGCATAATGCATGGACTGATGACCACCAAGGAGTTACACAAACTGATTCTAATGTGTGATGGCGGTTTTAATGCTGCATTTAAGTTGACACATTAAACAATGGTGTCAACACTATATGGTGTGCACTCTCCAGCCTAGCCTAGATATGGTAAACTCCAGCAGAGAATTTAGCTCTCCCAGACATTGAATGAGCTAATTGGTATGTGCTGGTCGTTATGAGGCTTATCCATTTGTTGATGTTTCAGCATAGTCCATCACTGATGTGTTTATGGAATATTAGATAGCCTTATTTAGTGTACCTGAAGAGATTCACGTGGATCAGGGAGATAATTTAACTAGCTAGCTCTTCTCTGACTTGTGCAAAGTGTTGGGTGTGATGAAGACACATATTTTGCCATGTCATTCACAGTATGATGGTTTGAAAGAATGGGTAATATAAACTATGAGGCTTGGGAAATTTGTTAATCCTGCCACATCAGGATTTGGTGGGTCTGGGTATGGAGTTTTTGCGTCATGATTTGCTCAGGTCCACCTGTTACTATGCCACAGGCTTGAGTTATTGTGAAAATGTATAGAGTTCAAGGTACAAAACTGACGTCCACCTTTAATAGTGAGAGAGTGCTGTCTTTGAAAAAACAACTGGTAAAGTCATTCAATTATGCAACATATTCTTTTAAGTTTTTGATGCTATTTTATGAGGCTATACATAGTTTTGTTTTTATCAAATAACCGTTTCAATAAAACCAACAAGGTTTTGAAAATCTGAGTGTATATTATGAGAATGATATGTTCTGCGAAACTTAAGCGAACCAGGTAACTATATATATTGCACATAAACAATTACCTCAAATCGGACTTTGTTTTTGAAGGATTCTTTTGGAATAATTCTCAAGAGAACTCTTGCGCATTCGCACGCTAGGTGACCTCAGACCCGATGATTGTTTATGTAAATATAGGTATGTGTAATTTTTACAAAAACGTTGATAATACTTACTTTTTATGTTAAGAGTTTTCTTAACAAATTTCTACGTATTTCCATCTTTCCGTTTCTGTTAATACTATGTCCTTTTTTGTTCACATTTATTATTTCAAGTCTTGTTTCTTTGTAGTTCAGTGCAAAGTTACACATTAAGCTATCCGATTTCTAGCATAATAAGCTCTCAGACGTACAGCTGAGCCACTGGGAGGTATTATTTAAAAAGAAGGCGATTTTGCAAAGCGAATTAATTTCTGTTCATACGAAACTCATCGGTAACGTAAGAAGCTAATCTCATCAACAATGCAAAATACATATCATAACTTGTTTTTAATGTATTAATTTAGACTAGCCTCGACCCACAAAACATTTGCTGTAGTTTTTATACGCTTGATTTTTCCGTATTCTCTCATTTTCACGCACGCCATTTAAGCTACGCTTTTTTGCAGCCATTGTGTTAGATCGATAAATCCTGGTCTACTTGAAAAAAATTTACGCAGTTAGACAAACAAACTCACGTACACGTAACTTTATTTAATAAAACTACACGTAAATTAAACAATAAAGTATAGTGATGGTATTTATTCTAGTATGCAGAGTATGAAACAGTTATGAGTGTTCAGTGTATGATAGGTTTTACAAGTTGAAATCCCGTACTAAAGAAAAAAAGTAGCTAAAAGGTGTTTATAGGAGTCTAGGAAACGAATTGTAGCTAAATTATTGCAAAATAAAGCAAATGTAAAGTTGTAATGAAGCTGAATATGCAAGAACGTCTGAATGCATGTTACAAAGTAATAAGCATATGGTTTTGAACGAACTGCGCATACGTATTTTAAATCTAAATAAGTCTAAAATGCCTATAGCTGTTGTATTTAATGTAATATTCGTTTTTTAAGGAAATTACACGTAGGTTAAGTGTTGTTTGTGTGAAATAATTTGCAAATAAAAACTAAAGTTAAAATCGAAGCCAGTCGTCACATGATGACAATGACACTATGCCATCGTGTATACCATACTCGTTGCATTAACAAGTTTGAATCAGCAAAAAATAGGTGAGGTTATTCCGAATTGAAGAGCCAATATGCAATCCGGACTCCTCGGACAAAGATTTTTCTAACTATATGAGCTTTGTAGCCTTTCATCGAGAAATGTTTTAAAAAAGTTATCCCTAATGTACAATCCTAGAAAAGAAAAACACCCTACCCGTTATCCCCTTATTCATCTGAAGAGCTATGAAATACGGATAACAAAATAATGGAATATCAAATTATTCTATTCTTTCCCCTCCTTTATTAATTTTTAAACTAGTAGGAATTGCGAAACTTTCATTAAAACATAACAGGATAGACAAAAAAAAATTATCAATAAAATTATATCCTGAAGAGTGCCGTTTGAGGTTACGAAACCGGTTGAAGAAATTAATAAAGAAGAGGAAAAAAAGAATATTCCAGTGTTTTCTTATATATATACCGATTTAGTATACATAACTTGTTGGCTACTTAACTAAGACTAGAGTGCGTTATATATATATAAACATATCCACATCAATTCTATTGTCATTTTTAATTACATAACAATTTAGGTTTATATTTTGACTGTAGAAAAATGTGATTCAATGTGTTTTCTACATTAAAACGAATGACACAGCCCCTTTAAACAACCTCTATGGGCGTACAATGCTAAAAACCGGGTTTCAATATTCGTGGTGGGCAGAGCACAAATAGCCCATTGTGTAGCTTTGTGCTTAACTGCAAAAAAGCAAACAAACTCTAAACAACCTCACCACACTATTATTACAATAATCATATAAATCAGTTCGGCAAAAACTCCAAGACTTATCAAAATATTATATTCCATTAGTCGTCCATCTGCGTGTATTGAGGTCTTGCTTATTGGACATTAAATACTTACGTACGTGCGAAATGAAAAATTACAATTTGTCTTCTGATATCGTGTTATCTGATGTTATGAACCATCTCTGCGATGTGCTTAAAGAAAGATATAACGAGACGCAGGATAGATGTAGAGTTTCATGTCCGTATCTATTGCCAAAGGCGATGCTTACGTCATTGACAGCAGATAAAGCTATACCGAATCTTGTACTGATATGGATTGCTATTGACTGCTAGAATGGAATGTTTCACGGTCAAGATGGCGGTGTTGAACGAAACAGAACGTTTTGTGACGTTACATACAATACCTCTATAAAGAAATAGCGCATCACTCTTCGATTTGCATCGCAAAGGCAAAGTGCTACAAATACAAAATCTGATGTTTTCTAATAGATCTAGAATGTTCCACTAGGGTCAACTTTCTCCATATATTGCTGTTTTGAACGCGCTTAAAACTTTACATTGTTCCTTTTACTATCTTCTATTTTTAATCTTACTTCCATTGATGTTGTTGGTTAGAATGTTTAATAAGTATATTTTATATGGTTTTTTCGTTTATAATTATTTTATATCCAACCTATATAAATGCCTGTGTGTGTCACGTCACGCTTGATTTCTCGAAACAGGAAGAGTCATAAAAGCCAGAATGCATTTATCCAGCTTTTGAAGCTTTGTACTGTCAGTTTTGGTTCGTGTTTTAGTGAACGCTTCTGAAGAAGCTGTAAAGCGAAACGTTGTGTCTAATTAAATATTAACAACATTTTGGTGTTATAAGGTCGTTTATTTTTAGTATTGTTATGTCTTCTATACACCAATGTGCACTACAGAAGTTAAATAATATATTAGAAGTTGTTAATCTGATTTTTACCAATAATTATCCTATGAAGACGCCACGAGTTTATTTCATGAATGATTTTAATTTTGATAGGCTCACAAAGGAATTCACCGATATTTGACTGCCCCGAATGTGCTTTTTTGCCTCTTTGTTGGTCAAGCTTGATTTCCCAAAATTTATTTATTTCAAGCTATGAAATGTGACGTTAGTGTATACTATGAGGTGGGGGTGGTAGTACCTACCTCGTCATTTTTGACGGGCTATACGCTAGTTTTATTAAAAGGATTACTTTGCATTGTTAAATTGTGTGGATTTAGAACTAACCTAAATTTCCTAAAATTCCTGCACCTCGTGAGATAGCAAATATCGCTGGTAACGAGGGTATTCAATTGTTGAGCAATGCATTATGATCTTAAAAAGTAAGAATACATACTTATTATATTAAATTAATTATGTTCTTTATGAGGTTAATGTTTAGTTTCGATCTATATAGGTAGTTTGCTCTTATTAGAATTAATATTACTTTGGTTGTCGTTTATAAATTTAGTTTATTTTTTGGATTGAAAGCCAAAAAGTGCACTGAAAACTAGACTGGTAAAAACCATTGAGATGGAATCCATAATCACTTGTAGTATTGACTTCATAACAAGAAACCCAATAATAATATTACTGAGAGTTTGCTGCTTTTCATCTTGTGATTCGATTGGAAGTTGCTATTTCTTTGTTACTATTTTTGTACTTGTCTTAATGGCAAAGCTAATACGACTATCTGAATACAGCGAAAGCAGCCAGTCAGCAACACCCTACGAAACCGCACCCTGTTTTGTTGTTCAGACCATATAGAGAAATACCTTACTCAGTCATTAAAGCATGATAATAACTTTTAAAACTTATAAAATAATATCATTATTTATGTTTCACGTCCTTTTGCGTTTATAATTGTTTCTAGCCGATTTGGAATAGCAAAAAAAATCTATACCATCCTGAACACTAAATCAAAATCAAACATACGAATAAAAACAATATTTAGTAACCAGTGTCGTACTCGACAGCGGAAACTTCTGAAAACTAAGCTGTTTTCTTCTTCCTTTTCCGCCTGTGTTTTCCGCTGACGTACACGTAATGGTGTTGGGTAAGTAAGTACATTTTCAGATTTTGCTACGTGACATAGTAACTTCAAGCTTAACCTTGCGTCCTTTTCACTGTCACAGTTTAGTTTTATATAACATACGAGAAGTATGAAACCATACTTTAATCTTTATGGGTTAGATGTTGTTTAAGAAGAAACTGTATATTGTAAGGTGAAATGTTAAGCAGTACTTTTATTGCTGTGTTACACTATACATTGGTTGCATTTATCATATTTACTCTCAAAATTTTGTTTTTTTCTATACATTATTAAGTCATGTTTAAATTGAATTGACACTGATATCAATACAATTTTTCTTCTGCAATAATTAACTGTAGAAATTTGCCATTATTACTAAGTTACCAACAAAGACGAAACAAACCTATAGTTAGGCCTCACCTTGTTTACTCAAGACGATGAACGGTAAAATTAGCAACACTGCTACAGTAAGCCACTTTACAGACTCCATAACTGGTTGATAAATCAAAATACTTGCTTTCACCCTACAGTTTGATGTAACTTACTGTTGTGTATTACAACTATTCTGCACTTAGAAAATCTTTTAAAACCTATTTATAAATCACAATCACGAGGCCTGGGTCAAAATCTACACTGATCAAATGAGGAAGTAACAAAGACGACCAACTATATCATTCCAGGAAACCTTGCCTCCAGTGATAAACGTAGACAATAGTTACTTATTTCATAGGGGATGTGCCCAAGGATACATGATCATACTGTACCTAAAATAAACGTTTTCTTTCTGTTAGGTTTATATTTTTGATACATTTCTGACGCTTCCGCTCTGAAATGCAGTGCAGTTAAAAATATATATATATATATATATGGTTTGATCTTTTCTTGGCACGTATGAATTTTAACACCATTGAAAATGTGCATAATATGTAAGGGTTATAAATATTATTGGGAAAGTAATTGTGCTACAAAAAATCTGTGGGCTTTTTTTATACGTCACGTACCACGTTTTGGTTACTTTGACACCTAGTGAAATGTCATTACGAGCTCCAAGTAAAGAGTTTGTTTGCTCTACCAACCGCGGGTATCAAAACTCGATGTATGACGTTGTAAGCCCTCAGACTTACCATTCAGCCAACCAAATAATGAGAATTTGTACGGTAATATTATACGAAACAACTTACAGCTTTGGATTGTAATGATAATTATCATTATAAAAACATAAACAATAATAATCACTCGCTGAAGGAAAGTAGATTATTTTCAATTTTATTTTTTTATTTTCACAATATTATAATGTTAAACAAGTCCATATTCTTTTCCATTGATCGATGTTTAGAAAAATAGAAAAATACCATATACTGAATAAACATTCAAACTACCAAGTTCTTTTTCTAAAAATCACTTAGAAATATCCAAAAATACTGACAACATTCACTTATAGTATAGCATATATTATATTAATCTTGGTTAAGCTCCAATTGTGTTACGTATGTAGGTATTTAGTTTCGATCAGATGTTAATATTGATTATCAAATATTATGTTTTCATAGTTGGAGACGTTATCACGATGCAATATTAATTAAGTCCATACCATGTCTAACTTAAAAGAAAAGAAAGATTAAAGTAATATTTATGTTAGTTGATTAGTGTTATACTTTTAAATGTTAAAACAGAAAGAGCGTTTTTCATAACAGTACATACAAGTGTTCTCAAGTAAGTGTGTCAGTTTGTTACGAATGAGGAAATCGAATAACCAATACCTATAAAGTTTGCGATTAACATACTGTTACGTCTCCGTTTGTTAATTAGTTTTCCGTAACTTCGTTCCGACGAAACTTTAGCAACACAAGTCCTTTCTTAATAAAACTGGCTTATTCTTTCCGAATATAACTTTACAATACACACTTAATTTCAACAATCGCGCTAAAACAAACGTTAACTTCAACAATACTCTCTGACTGCAGATCAATTACTCACTGTCTACACACATATTGTCACGTCACGCCGTGACCATATTTATATATATACCAGGCTACCCTATATCTAG
>NW_013666303.1:111123-123757 GCF_000517525.1 Limulus polyphemus
GCTTGAATATTACACTTTCTCAGAAAATATCTGCACGAATATTCATCAAACTTTTTGCTCAAGGTCTTTTTTGTTTATTTTTCAGTTAAAATTCAGACAGATTATTAGTATGGACTTAGAGTAGACCTAATTCGGGTAACTGGCAGGACGTGAAGAGAAAGAGAATAAATAGAGGGTTGGCGTGCTTTCTAGCGGGTTTTAGGGTATTTGTTCATCCAAATTCTATCTTAGGCCTTATCCTTTTTCATTTTTAAACCTCATCCAGTGGCCCTTAATGACACACATTAAATTGTATTGATATGTGTTTTACTCTTTTTATGTTATCTTTTTGAAGCGAAAGTTTCATCTGAATAACAAATATTTGATAATCAATATTAACATCTGATCGAAACTAGATACCTACATACCTAACACAATTAGAACTTAACCAAGATTAATATAATATATGCTATATTATAAGTGATATTGATATGTGTTTTATTCTTTTTATGTTATCTTTTTGAAGCGAAAGTTTCATTTGATTAATCAAGAGATAAATGGACTCTCTTGATTTTTACCGTTTCCTAGTATTTACTTAAAACATAAACGAATCACCAATCTGTCTGTTTGTAGTTATGCACAAAGCTACACAATGGGCTATCTGTGCTCTGCCCACCACGGGTACCAAAACCCGGTTTCTAGCGTTATAAGACCGCAGACGTACCGCTGTGCCACTGGGGGGTCCAATCTATCAAGTTTCAGAATTTAATATAAAGTCCTTTATTTATCACAAAAATGCTTCATATATTTGAACGGACTAGCTGGTAAAGGAATTGTGTGATTTCTTTCAAGAGAAAAATCCAAGAATAACGTAAAGGACTAATCTAATCGTTACTTCCTCTGCAGTGGACTAGTTACGCCGAATCCACGGCTCATCAGCACTAATTGGAAGAACAAACCAAAGAAGTGCAGTTGGCCTCTTATAGTGATGTAATTCAAATAATTTGCAGAGGTTTGATACATTATCCTTTACTCATCTCTAACAATCTAAAATGATTTAGGTATTTGAATAATATTGAATACCTTTTCGCAATTAATTATTCATAATTGTTTAATAAACTAGATGGTAAATTAATTGCGAATTTTTATTTTCTCTACTATAATGTGCAACTTCAGTCAAGAAAAGAAGTTATCCATGTATGGCGTCTACTGTCCTTTTTCGATATGCTTTCCCAAGCTGTATTGATATACCTTGAACTCCACGAAACTAGTCTACTGCAGAGGAATTAACGAAACAAAGAATAAATTAGGCTTTAGATCATTCATTCATTCTGTCTTTTCTTCATTGAAGTTTCATATTTTAGTGGGAAAAAGAAAAGTTCACAATTAATGTATCAAGTCCACCTTGATAGTTTTACCTTAATGTGATTCGCAGTCAGTTAGAAATGAAACTTCAATGAACGATAAACACGAGAAAATGTAAAACTCACGAATTAGTTTTTCAAAAATAACCTGAAAATTAGAAAACAACAAATAGGTTTTAGTGAAACCTAGTATGATTTTTTATGTTACTAATTTGTTGTCTTAAAATATTTTATTGCTTTAACTTTGATTTAATTCGTATGATGCGGTGGCTAGAAAAAATAATGGAGAAATACCATTAATGACGCAAATTGTATAAACAAATAAAAGCAACTAGTTGTGTATTAGAATACTTGTTAATTTTCCTTACATAATTTTCGCTTTGGGAAAATGGCACATCATTCATTTTTCCATCTAATTCAATTTGTTTTACTATTTATTTATTACAATTTTCGTTCTTCTTCTGTTATAAATTATTCAATATACCTGTACATTTTATGTTTATTTTTACTTTCATTATCTTTCACATCCATACCTTTCCTTTCTCATCAATCTGTATATATTCTTTTTTTCTTAGTTTTTGCATCTCTTCACACTCCCGTATATGAACTATTGTTTCTTCTTTTTTCTTACACCTCCTATATATCTGATTTTCTAGAATCCTCCAATGTTTTCAGTCTTTTTTAGGTATTTGAGCATCATAATCTGGTCCATGATTTAATTTGTTTATCTCT
This sequence comes from Limulus polyphemus, assembly GCF_000517525.1. Lineage (NCBI taxonomy): Eukaryota > Metazoa > Arthropoda > Merostomata > Xiphosura > Limulidae > Limulus > Limulus polyphemus. The sequence goes on from NW_013666303.1 coordinate 113,199, forward strand.
CTAATGTCTTCTTTTATTTTTCATATGTGCAATAAACAGACTGTTCTACCACACTCCAATTATCCTAGATATTTTGCTCCATCTTTATCCTCGTTATTATTATTTCTTCTACCTTTTTCTTTATGGCTCTTATATCTTCTTGTTATTTAATCATTTTTATTGCTTCTGTATATTCAACATCTTCCAATACTCTTCACATCCACCATTTATTCTTTCTACCGTTTTCAATTCTCCTCATTACTCTATTGAATATTTCAGCCATCTTTTTTTCCTTCATTTTTAATATTTCTGGAATATATCCCAAACTATCTTGATACTTTTTACTTCCCTTTCCAATCTTCCTGTTTCTAATTGTCATACGAAATGTACATTTCTGTCTATTTCTAGTATACATTTTATGCATCTCCTCTAGCTTATCTTCTTTATTCCATAACCATATTTCTAACCTATACATTATCACTGATCCAACTAACATACTAAAGAGTTGAATTTGTTGCTTAGTATCATTCCAGTTATCTTTGTTATACTGTACGCTACAGTTAAAGCTCTCTATGCCTTTGCACATTGTTGTCTTTTCTGCTTCTTTTGTGTATTTCATCTTGTTAACTTGTAATCCAAATATTCGTATTTGCTTACCACTTCTATTAGTTGATTCTTCCATTTCCACTTCTTCCTCCATTTTGAAATGCTTTAATCTTTGCTATATTTAAAATGAATGTTAATGTATTTCTAATTATAACTACATCCTCATCAAACTTTAAACATTTTCGTTTGCTTCCAACTGTCTTTACAATATTCTCTCTTTCCTTATAAAGTTCTTATATTATTTTCAACATTCTTTTTTCATTTCAATCTTATCTGTCTTTCAGAACAGTAAACAGTCTTTTTCTGTTAGAATGCTTGTTTAAGATCTATAGAAGATTTTTTATTCAGAACTTCCAAAGTCAGATTTCAAAAAAATCGGCATACAACATCATTATATGAAGAGGCTGTTACATTTGCATATTCCAAGACCAAATGGTGATTGAATTGTAGATGATGATGATGATGGTTCTGAGTATATATAAGACGGCAGAAAAAACTTTAAACTTTGGATGATGACATCGATGGAAATATTTAAGATATAGATAACAGATATTCAAATGAAAACAATGATCCAAGCCACCAGCAGGAAGGAACACTGCTACAAAGGCAGTCAATGTTATAAAAAGTATGTTTAAAGCAGCACCTGCAAAGAAAAAGACAAAGAAAGAGGTTAAAATGGAGGAAGTTTAATTGTTAGGTAATATTATCCAAGACGTTCGTAGTAATGGTACTGACTCCTCTGCAATTTCTCTTAAACCAACTTCATTGAGGAAACATGGCATATCACCAAGTAGGTCCTTGGTTAAAAAGACCTCTCAGGAAACTTTGATTAGGCATAGAAAATTTGAATGATCGGCAATATCCTAAAAAGTCAGAACCCAATAAAACTAACGATGAAATACTTTATATCCGACATATTCTTATACCGATTTTTCAGTAGGATATTTTTCCAATGAACATGAGAAAGAAATTAAAAAGTTAATAAAAATGCCACTGAGCAACAGAAAGCCATATTTGAATATGGTAATGCTAGAGGTATTGAAGAATATGACTTCATGAATCTCATGAAAAAAGTAGTAAAGTAGAAAATAATATTCAAAGGCTGAAAAATCAGATGAGTGTGAATGACGTAAATGCTGGAGAAGTCCTCTTAGAACCCACAGTAGTAGAAAATACAAAAATGTCATCAAAATTGCTGACCAATCTGGTGTTAGAGTGGAAGATGTGTGTGATAATTGGGTAGGACTACCAGTTCCTTCTATTGTTGACGTACGTATGGATATCTCACAGTTGCTAATAATTACCAAAGAAGAGGGATAAGAAATACTTTTATTGGATTGGTGTTTTTAAGGATTACTATAAAATTCAGATGTTGTTTATTTCTGGATATTATCAGTCAGGGCGGATGTTAACTACTGTATTGATCATGAACAAGTTTTTGAGTTAAAACATAAAATCAAAGGAGATGTCAACAAACTATTCAAACAGTTGGAAATTGGCATTAATGATGTCTTTACGTCTAGCTTTTGTTGAAAAGGAAATGTATACAGCTTTAGTTGTAAATTCATTACCCAATGGACAGCTTCCATTTTATAAGGAACTGAAAGACTTAAACATTGAACAAAAAGAATGCTCTGGCCTAGCAAAGCCGATTGGATAGGTTTTCATTGGTGAGATTTTATCATATAAATCTATAGATGATATATGTAAGTTTGAAGTTAGAAACAAAATCAAAGATAGAAATGCTCCACAAATAGAATCTACCATCACAAATATCTGGCTTAGGATAAGACATGGTGAGTATACGTAATGAAAAAGTTAAGAAGAGTAAAAACGTGAAATTTAGGCTCATTAGTATCTCAGTTGAAGAAAGTAATTTTGCTACAATGTTTAAATTTTTTCTCTCAGTCCCATTGATTATTTAAAAATACGTTACCATAAATAAATGGTAATAGTAATATGTTGTTGGGAGGAAATCCTAGCTAGATGAAGATCGTTTTAATGACAAATGCATTTTACTTGTCCAAATGAACAAAGCAAAGAAACAATTTCTTATTGAAAGATGTTCCTAAAACAGTGCTTTTTATGGTAGTTATATGCTGCTACACTGTTCATCTTGTCAGTCATCACTGTTAAACCACAGTTGTTGTCTCTGTTATCACTCAATCGCAGCTACATTCATAGGTATTATAACGGCTGATTATAATGTAAAGACGTTGGGTGTAGACACAGAACAAGAAACTTTTACACAAGGAAGACTACTTCGTCCAGCTTGTGAAAAAGCAACCATTTATACAGCTTACAGGATACCCAGTGGAATCAGAAGTCAACTCTTTCCGGAATATCTAATTTGATAAAAGGATTGTGAAAGAAAAAAACTCCTCGTCTTCTACCTGAGAAATCTCCCAGTAAGTCAGCTGTAAGTTTATGGATGTAAAACGCAAAAATTCTGGGTTTGATCCCCCAGGTGGACAGTGCATCATCCTGAGCGTTACTAAAGGCTTATAACTCATAGTTTAACTGTGCGATTGCTCCCCTCCCACGGTAGCTTGAATGGTAAGCTTATGGGCTTGTAATTTGAAAATCGCTGTTTCTGGTTATATTATGTGGAATATATCTAAAATACCATTACAAGCAAAGGAGTTTAAAATATGATAAGTAAACACAAAAGATGTGTATGCTGCTTTAACTATTCTATAATGCCCGTGAAACTGTCCGCGTGACTTTTAATTAATTTCAGAGTCTTTAAAACGGTTTCGGATAAGCTAGTTTATTCGAGAATTTCACATAAATAATCAGTAACTGTTTCACATAAATCTCGCATAGTTTGTTTGGATATTTTTAAGAGCAAAACTCACAGTTAGCTATTTGTTTGTTTTTAATTATGCACAAAGCTACACAAGGGCTATCTGTGCCCTGCCCACCACGGGTATCGAAATCCGGTTTCTAGCGTTGTAAGTCCGCAGACATACCGCTGTGCCACTGGGGGGCAGCTATTTGTGCTGTGCCCACTGTGGGTATCAGGAACAAAAAGTAAGAAAAAGACAAAGTATTCAAAGTGTTATTAAAAAATCATAGTAACAAGGAGAAGTTTTCAAAGCCTGGTTAAAACCATCGACACGTGTAGTATTTCCAGATCAAATTGTTGTTCCTTAGAATGGCAAGATAGATCCAATGAATAACGGGAGATACGACAAGATATTTATCACAAAGTAATTCTAAAATCTCTGAGTAACTGTGTTTGTGAGAAGGAAATAAAGAGATTGGACACAATTGTAGACAAATATTTAAAGGGAATGTTGAAGAACAAAGACAGCTGGAAAAAAAGCAACTTAAAGACTTTCTTGACCACATGTTATGTGAAACCTGCAGGCACCCAGGATGACTAACAGGTTTCGTAGAATTTTATAGGAAAACAACAAGGTGGAAAATGTATGGCATACCGACAGACTGTACCTTTCGTCCCCTTATTTTAGGTTTGTCCTCAAACCAGCAATTAATTGTAAACCATAAAACCAATGATAACTATACACGCACTCTGGTCAAGCAGTATTGTAACTTTTCTCGCCCCATAAACACTTACAACTCAAACAAACTTTTTATAAACAACACAACTCTTTAATCCTCTCTATATAAAGCTTGGTCAATTTGTCCAACTTTGCGAACACCATGTGACTATACATACAATAATTTTTAAAATAGTAAGTGCACCTTCGCGAAATATGGTAAGCTTTTAGTAAACATCTTAAGTCTTTTGTTAAATAATATATTTTTAATAAAGTACTTTCATTGAATATTTGTCTGTGAATTTATGGAACCTGAGCACAAGGGCTTTTCATGTTATAATTAATATACTTTTCATGTTACAATTTTTCAGTTTCATGTACATAACGTTTAGATCCTCCTAAATGAATATGAAAAAGTTTTTCAGTAAAACTTTATATTTTATCTGCTATTTTCTCTACCCTAACACTGTATATATGAATAAAAAAACAAAATAAAATCCTTTAAATGCATATACATTTAAAACAAGTCAATTAAACATAGTACTAACTTGAAAGAATCATCAAAAAATCCAAATATAAATTACAACGTGCAAAGTTCAAAGAAAACTGTTTGAATGATAATAACTAAACAAAAATATATAAGAGAAAAGGGCCTAACTATATATGGTCTAAATAATTCATGCATATGCATAACACAAATAGACCCACAAGCAGATTAAATTAGTTTCTTAATACATAAGTAACAATGAAAAACATCATAAATTAATTAATTAAAACATGAAGAAACAAATAAAGCAAAATAAAGATAAGCGCAGAGATGCATATAAAATGTACAATATGCATATTTGCCCAAGGCAGCTACAAGACCCCACCTTCCTTGCCTTTACTTCAACTTTATCAATAATTGTTTTGATGGTTTTGTGAGCCTTGCCCAAGGCCATTTTGGTTCTGGCCTGCTTGGCTCACAGTCAAAGAGCCTCTTTCTCAAGTTATGATAATGGCTGCAATGATTGTAACCTAAACCATTTAGTGGTGTCAATGTGTTGTAATGAAACACCCCCCACCCCAACAGGACACCTTAGGAGAGACTTCCAATACTGAAAGACTGCTTCGAATCCTTCTTCACTAGAGGTAGTGCTGAAGTTGGCAATTGTGGCAACCATGTGGACTTGACTCAACTGGCTTAGAGGTGCTGATCTACAGCAATTTCTCCAACACCATGGGGGTCAATTGTAGAGCAAAAGCTTAGATTCTGAAGGCAAATCCTTGAAAGACTGGGGCTGCCCAACCCCAAAAGACTTAATAGGCTGACCAACCACAGACTCGGTTAGATCCATTACATCTGATTTATCAGCCAGAAATACATCTTCATAAATGGGCATTACCGTGTTGAAATACAGGCCAGTTCCAGAAGTGTTCTGGTCAATGGCAAAATCCATCTTCTCCTGATTGTATTCGTGGTCATAAAACTTCCTTTTAAGGTGCAGCACAATCACGAATTGGAGGCTTCAGCACATGAGAATGAGAAGCAATAATGACTACTTGAAGATAAAAATTACCAGACGAGTCATGAATTAAAACTTAAATTGCAAAGGCCTGGATTTAAAATGTAAGTATTAATCAAGTATTAATGAAAATAACAGATGCAGTGTATTTTCAAATAACACCTTACAAGTCAGTAATCACAGTTAACCTCATATTAAAAAGTTTTAACATCTAGATCAAATCTTCCATTTCCTTTGTTGTTGTTTTTTGCGTAATTGATCCATTTGTATTACACAATATTCATGAATGACTTTAACGACACACATATTTTCATTCATACACATATATAATGCTATATACTTGTACTTACGTTACACATTGTCACATACACCACTAGCTTAAAACAGACTGTGCCCAGCTTGCTTGCAAATCACTTGGGTAAATTTCTTGGGTTACTATTCGAAGTTATGTCTTGGTAGCTGCACTGTTAGCTATCAAACACAACGGTATTTTCTTTTTGGATACCACAAACCAGCAGAATTCAGCTAAACAAACACTTTTCAGATTAAACCTCTTGTAAGACAAGATTAATGTTTATGCTGTCACTATAATGTGTGCCAAGATACATTTTGAGGAAACACAACTCCCTCACTGTACACGGATAAGTTATATATGTTTCAGATCTACAAGGAAAAACCATGTGATAAGATCTTTAGAGCTTCCACCACTGAAGAAGCCCAGGTGAATGATTCTCTCACGACCATGGTGGACATTTCACAAGAGAAAATCAATTGATAGCTTAGGAAGCATGAGGTGAAATACACTTACAGATAAGTTTTCAAACTTCTAGCTATCATCTTTAGTTGTGCAAACTGTTGACGTGCTAAGTATTACATCTATTAACACCAACCATCCTAAACTGTTAATTTGGAAGTTGTCATCTGATATCTTACAGATATCTCTTAAAGTGAAACTCTGTTTGATAGTTTGGAAAGTAAAGGTTACAAAGCCCTTTCAGTCCACATGATCTTATAATGTAGCTCAAACTATAGTCCTAAGTCTAGGTAATTATACAGTGTAGTGTATTCATCTTACCTAGCAAACCCATCCAATAGCTCAGAGAACACTATTTCCTTTCACTCAATGATTCTTTAATTTCATGATCATCCTAGCTACCGATAACCACGGTTAATCCCAACTATATTGATTGGGATGTCTCAGACGACTATTGCAGCTATCATTTGTCTTTAGACCTGATGCTTCCTCACCTGGCTCATTTTGAATGGCTAGATAACACTCTCAGCTCTTGCCTTCTTCTCTGCTGAGTCACGTGTTCTGAAACAGTACTCTTTTCTTTCTCTGACTACCATTCAAGCCACTTGACCAAAGGTTTGTCAGTAACATGCCACTAGATGGTTGTATATCATACATTGATCGATCAATTAGATAGAGTATAAAGCAAGGTCCTCTTTTGCTGGATCCAAGCTGCTTTCATGATGCTGCATTGATACATCCATTCTTTCATGGTTTATCATAGCATCTTTTTTTGTCATATGACAACTTTTCTTGGCTAACGATGTACAAACTCATGCATACCAATTAATACAGATCTTAACCACTCCACATAGTTTGGTGGACATTGTGGGACATATGCCATACGTAGGAAGGACCATGCATCATGTCTACGTGAGCATGTTTGGCGAACAACTTGTTGATCTCTGCTCTGTTACTTGGTATGTCATCATGTTTCACAGTAAATACTCATTCAAGTCAATTCAATCAGGACTACCAAACTTGGCAAGCATATGTTTAAACATCTGTATTACCACTTCTACTAAATAAGCAGATTGATGACAATATGGAGAAGTGCATGTTTTCATCACACCTAACACTCTATACAACTCTGAGAACAGTTGGCTGTTGAAGTTAGCTCCATTATCTGTGTGGAACTCTTCAGTAGCTCCGAACTTAGTTATCCAATGTTCTGCCTATTCGTCAGCCATAGACTGTGCCAACATATCAATCAACAGATACGCCATGGCCCAATTTATAAAGTAGTTGATAGCCAAAAGTATATACAGGTGAACACATCCTATAACTGTGAGTGGACCATTGATATATAAAGCTATTATTTGGAGGGGAGAACCAATGATTCTCTGTTGGGGTTCACCCTGTTTAAGCCAGCATTTTCTAATGAGTAGAACACAACATACATTATTGCTGCCAAAATGAATTTCTCAGCTCATATGCAGCCAGTAGAATTGTCGTTGAATATTAGTAAATGTAAATAACACCTTATAGTCCTCCAATAGTTGTTATACAAGGTCTTGAGAATTTTATGCCTCAAAGCTGTTAGACAATTAGTTAGAATGCAGGCTGAGAACCTGGCTCAGTGGTTGATAACAAGTGTATAGCACATCTTCCTGCATTCCCAATTGTGCATACAAGTACCATAGGTTATGTTTGTCTATGCTACATTTGCCAGTCTGAGCCGATTTGACTTTACCTTCCTGCAGAGCAAGGAGCTCCAATACTAGATCTGAGTCCTTCAGCTGCTCTTCCAAGAGCTCACAAAGTTTTAATTGTGGGATCCATTCCTGTATCGTTTGCCCTTATTTTCTGACAATCACATACCAAGACCCACTCAGCCACCAAAGTTTTAGGTGCAAACCATTCATTGCATTCCTCCAAGTCAATATCCAGGTTTGAATTGGGCTATATTAGTTTCTTGTGGATTATTGTTGACTCTCCTGCACTTGCTGAGCCATTGAGGTAAAAAGTAATAGCCTTCTGTACCTTGTTGCTTGGCAAAGGACAGTCAAAGCAGATGCTTTGTTTCTTTCTTCCGAGATAACATGCAAATGGAGACACCATCAGTATAGACTGCATCATGTAAACCATGGAAGGACTGGAATAGCCCTGCTCATTTACTGGGTACCAGTGTGATTGTATCACAGTGTTTAGATTTGTGGTTGGTTAACCCTCAGCTAGACTTGAGCTTGGCATGACGTAGGTACTTTGGTGGGATAGACTATTCAAGGTACAACCATTGCAGGCTTTTTCCTTACTTGTAACCAGTTTGAAGTTACCACTACAGAAACTGACTCAGTAAAGATGAGAATATCTTTCACACCCAGATGGTGACTCACCAAGTCAATGAGTAGCCCTTCTACAAATCTATCACTGAGAAATTGGTTGACTTCATCTACCAATGGCACATCCATTCTCTCCTGGCCATTCTTGGGTGGTTTTAATCAGAAATGGAGTTTGATTGCTCTGACTGATGAAGGTTATTCGTGGACCTGACAGACACTACACTAACAACAACCCTCAATTGCCCATGATTCCCTTGCACTGGGGTTAATTCTCATTTGTCTTTGCATCATTGGCAAAAGTACTACGTCCATGGGAGGACTTTTCCTAAACTCACCAACTCTTTCAGAAAACCATCTTCCTTCAGTGCTCAACTCTTCCTTTTGATTGTAAGCCATTTGAGAATGAAGCCTTTTTAAGACTTAATAACTCAAGTTGTGGAGTAAATGGCAGTACACTCAACAACAGAAAACTCCACAATAAGATATCCTGTGGGATTTGCAGGTTAAACTACTTTTTCTTAAAACAACAAGACAGATCCAAAAAAATAACAGGATTTTCAACAAGATATTTATCATTAAGTACTTCTACGTTCTCTAAAAAAGAAATAAAGAGATTGAACATAATTATACAAAAATCTAATGAACTATATTTTTTACTTGCTTATGAATGATAGGCAGCCGCTTTTACTGGATGTAAGTTATTTTTATTTCCAACCAACTTTATTGAGATACTATTTCAGACTGACTAAATCTTACATTACTTAATTAAATGATAACATCGGACTTATCAAGAGCAACTAGCACTACCCATGAAACTGGTTATTCGCATTCAAAATTAAGGGAGTTTATAACCTCGAAGCATCACCAAACCTACTCTTGGAGAACACTGCTTTCAACATCCATGCACAAGGTGCAGCTTTACAGCCATACCAACTATAGGCAGACCAGGTGTTATCTTAATGAAATGATAAAGAACAGAGTTAGTTAGAAGAAAGCAACTTAATAACTTTCTTGACCAAGTATTATGTGAAACTGTACATACCCATAATAACTAACAAATTTCAAAAACTTATGTAGTAAAACAAGAAGATAAAAAAATGTATGAAATGCCTACAAACCACGTTTTCCATCCCTCTTTCTTCAGGCTTGTCCTCAAGCCAACAATTAATTTTAAACTTTATACTTATAATATTTATACATGTGCTTTAGTTAAGGAATAATGTAACTTTCTCTTCTCCCTGTAAACACTATACACCTTGCAGACAGCAAACCCTTTAACAAAAACTGCAATATATCTACAAACTCCTTAAAAGTATGATTACGGTATATTTGCATTGCATAATCAACCCCAAACTAAAACATGTTAAAATATGTAACAAAGACGTGGTACACTCTGAAAAACTCTTTAATAATGATAATTATGAAATCACATGATACATGATAAATACTCTTTATCATAGGTCAATTACAAAACAAATGAGTGTGTCTTTTACACTTTTTGTAACACTGTTGTTGCATTTAAACCAAAAAAAATTATCTTAAGAAAATGCATATAGGCCTAATTATCTCAAAAGTCAAGAAACATGTTTGAAAGAGTAAGGAAAACTAAAAGTATGTTGAATTTTGTATCAGGTGCATATTAAAGTCATTAAGACAAGGTGCTTGAAGAGGAAGAAAATGTCCTTGCATATTCCATCGTATACAAGTTGGTAAGTTGTATTAAAGATATGCCCTCCAATCCAATATTTGGGTTAGCAATCTCGATAGGTGAGGTCTTGTACCATACTTTTTATTATTTGTTGGCTGAAAAGCTGGGAGCTTCAACTTTTTTTTTCAATAATCATAGACAAAACTAAAAAAAGCACAACTAAATAGTTGGTCTATCTGT
>NW_013666303.1:124757-141901 GCF_000517525.1 Limulus polyphemus
AATGAGTGTGCTTTTACACTTTCTGTAACACTGTTGTTGCATTTAACAAAAAAAATATCTTAAGAAAATGCATATAGGCCTAATTATCTCAAAAGTCAAGAAACATGTTTGAAAGATTAAGGAAAACTAAAAGTATGTTGAATTTTGTATCAGGTGCATATTAAAGTCATTAAGACAAGGTGCTTGAAGAGGAAGAAAATGTCCTGGTATTCATAGAAAATGACCTTGCATATTCCATCGTATACAAGTTCGTAAGTTGTATTAAAGATATGCCCTCCAATCCAATATTTGGGTTAGCCATCTCGATAGGTGAGGTCTTGTACCATACTTTTTATTATTTGTTGGCTGAAAAGCTGGGAGCTTCAACTTTTTTTTTCAATAATCATAGACAAAACTAAAAAAAGCACAACTAAATAGTTGGCTATCTGTGCAGTTTACTACAATTTCAGATTGAAGTTTATGTTGTAGATGTAACTGACTGTCTAGATGGGCCACCAAAAGCTTTATTTTGTAACATAATATTAGCACTTGAAACTGAATATGCCTCTGAGAAAGTGAGTTGAATTTTGCAGTGATACCATATGCTATGAAATGGGTTAATCATTCAGATCCATATATGATCAAATAAATCTTTCTTGTCAAATGTAGTTTCCATACGTCTAGTTGGCATTTTTTTATCAACTTGTAATTCCATGGAGAGTATGTTGTTTCATTTGCCTTTACGAATAAACATGTTTTCATAGAATTTTCGCATATAGGATTACCTTTGGAATTAGTGCTAAAGATTAGTGCATCTACTATTTTTAACTAGCTTTTTTTGTGTGTATGCTACTTTGTAATACTGTAAAATATTATTTTGTTTTATATATTTTTATAAATAAAGAAGTGTGTATTGAAACTTTGTTTCTTTTAAAGCAAAGTAAAACTAGGATTTTTGTATATATTATCCCACTTGAAACTAGGGTAAAAATTGTAGTAGTTACGAACTAACTAGCTATTTTGTGTATGCTTTGTATAATTTTCATGCGTTTTTTTATTCACCTCTTTCATAATTGACGATCAAAAATAATCAAATGAGTTTTATTTGTTGTAAGACAATGAATGCTTGAAATTAATATATAAAAGTGTTTTGGATTAATTATAATAGCTCCAGGACTACTAGTTGATGTTTCAGGATTTTTATTCATAGGCCCAGGCTTTCAAAATATCGCGAGTGGAAACGGTGTGAAATCGTATTCTAAGTGTTAAGAAAAAAATGCTCATTAAGTTACACACTTAACATCTAACGTTAAAAACTCTATTCAAAAACAATACAAAGGTTTAAGTAAAATACCAATAAAGCCCAGACTACAACAGTATTCTAAGTGTGTTAAATGTTTCAGAAGATTATTTTTTAAATACACACACATATATATATATGTATGTATATAAAATAAAATATAAGTTTTATTCACAAACGAAAAAAATCTGTTTTGTAACAGATACGTTCACCGACTTAAAACTAATATTTTAAACTTTGTTAACATGTTGAATCTTGTAGCTAATATCTTTCTCATATCAGCTACAACAGTTAATAAACTCTCTCATTTATATTTCTACTGTTATTTGTCAAGCTGATATTTTTCGCCAATCTTCCTTATCTTATAAATTCATTTTTTCAAGTCCACAATTTTTAAGATAAAAATTACCAATCAGAGGTTGAATATCTGTTTTAAATAAAGTATCTTTTGTAACTAATTTCGTGTAAAATTATTATTATAATTGGTAAGTAGCTCATGTTTTCTCTTCGAAAAGCTTATGGATTTAATTTCTGAACTTCCTCAAAATTCAAAGATTATGTTTTCGATTAGCTATATTAATATATGTATTACTCAATTGATAAAAGTTCACTTTTGTATTCTAAGAAATTTTAAAGCTTTCGCAAACACTGTTCTTATACGTCACTAGACTACTGTTCTAGAGCCTGCTGTGCAATTTTCACCTTTGAACCTTTAAACCAACTAACATTTCAAAGATATTATCAATAAATACCATTGAATTCCCTATATTAGATGAATAACATTTTTTCAAAAAACAAATATAATGTGTTCTAATTCTTTAGCTTGTAATATAAATCATTTCAATTCCCTGGCATTCCATTGATCGTGTAACTCAAAAATGACAATTTTGTCAAGGCAATCGTTTTGTGAGTGGCATTTATAGAAACATTTTTATTACTATATGCTGCTTGACTTCTTTCATTAAAAACAATCAAATGAAATGAAAAAAATTACAATTCAGACAACATATGAGAGAAATAGCGAATATAGTTCTGGCTCCCGGACCTCTTAATAGCAAAACAACAGCCGTTTAAAAAGAATTGTAGACCTGGTATCCAATAAGGCTAAGTTAATCTGAAAGTTGTACATACTCTAAATAAATAGCTGTTAAAGTCTAGTAAAAAACGTATAAAACACTTTTATTACCAATCTCCTATATTTCTCTTTATGTGTAGTATGAATAACATTAATTAATGTAATTTTAGGAATATCTATTTTCACACTTACTTTTCATGTTAGTTAATCTTTTAAGTCTTCTGTTTTGGCTTATTAATTTTGAAAACCAGAAAATGTGAATTAAAAAATCTAATGTTCTTACTTTAGGATACAATGATAAAAAGATCTGAAAAAAAACACATAAAGGATAAGCCTATGTGAACAATTTTTGAAGTTCAATCGCTATATATGAGGTTTTAGAAATATATTATTAATAAAATGAAAACACGAACACTAATAAACATTGCATACAATAATAAACAGTGTTATCAGTTTAATATATATTACATTTCAAGATATTTCCTTATAAGTGGTAGTACCTCTCAACAAGGTACATCGATGTTTTGCTTAAAACAAAGGCTTAGGGGTGGTTGTTTGGTGTAATAGAAATCAATACTCCTTGTATAGTGACCTACGTGAACTATACTATTATACTGCCATCTATTAAGCACTCTTGGCATTGCATACAAATACTACGGTATCGGTAGGAGAATAAACAGTTTGAAACATTTGATTATATAATTCAGTATGCATTTTTATTTGTTTTGAAGTTGTTGTTTTGTTCTTTGTGGAAAATATCAGAGTCACGAAACTGATAATTTGTCTCAAATAGCTAATTGTTCTCTGTCTTTCCCTACTGTGAAAGAAGAAAGACGCCAGCTACTTAACCTTTTCCCCACTGTGAAAGAAGAAAGACGCCAACTAGTTAACCTTTTCCCCACTATGAAAGAAGAAAGACACCAGCTACTTAACTTTTTCCCCACTATGAAAGAAGAAAGACGCCAGCTACTTAACCTTTTCCCCACTATGAAAGAAGAAAGACGCCAGCTACTTAACCTTTTTCCCCACTATGAAAGAAGAAAGACGCCAGCTACTTAACCTTTTCCCCACTATGAAAGAAGGCAGGACTAATAATGCTACAGACCTTAGTCAAATTATAGTTTGTCATTAGTATCTTCTGTATAACTGTTATAATAATGTTCACTTATTTTTTTCTTCTGTACTAACAGTCTTATACCGTTAGTATAAACTAAATTAAAGCAATGAAGCTTTCTAAATGGAATAGTCTCAAATATGTTTGAAAAAAATTGTATCACGTGTAACAATTAATTCCGTTTTTAGTTACGCTAATGAAACTTAAAAATCTGAAAGTTAAAATTTCTACATTAAATTTACTAAATAATGATGTATTTTTTATTCTCAGATTAACATTACATATTTTTCTCTATCCACACACATATGTAACTGTAACATTTTTGTATTTATTCAGAAGCACCTCTTGAAATATATATTCATAACTTTCCTGTACTTCTACTGAAGAATAATATGAGTGAATAACATGAAACCGAAGAAATAAAGCATTAAGCTTTAGTACAATATTCTGAGGTGCCACATAATGATCAAGGGGTAACTTTAACAACCGTGCACACATACTTTACATTTCTACAATAGTGACACAGAAATCGATTTGATACATTAACCTCATAAATATTACATATATTATATATAAGATTCACAGAAAGTTTTCTATTAGTTTTATTATAACATTTACTGACCTATTAAAAAATAAACACACAGCAGTAGTGCAAGAAACACTCGTGCTAACGTATTAGGCCTAGCTGCAAAAGTGCTTAGTTAGAATTCATCGCCATAAACTTCTGCTGGAATCGCCATGGTGCACATGTTATTTCAACAGAATAGTTAACACGAAACCAATAATTCTGTCTTAATGTAAGTTATTCGTACACAATAAACCAATAGTATTTTGAAGCTTAAGTATATGAAAACATTTTATAGCTTATTGTTGGCCGAAATGTATTACTAGTAACTTTAATAACACGAAATGAATATATAAAATCTTGTCTTCTTTTACTGAACTTACAAAGAGTAAAATGCAAAACAGTGCAAGCAATGAACATTTTTTAGCGTACTTTGTAACTAAAGACGCCTGGCAACAATGTTTGAGTAGTTAGAAAATAGCGTCAAACTAGAATCTGCAAAAATATGCATACGATAAGCCAATCACTGTTTTTGGTTGTTTTATTTTTTATAAATGATGAGCACAGTATTTTAAAGATTCGTGGGGATTGATACTAATACATGACCAAAAGTATCATTTTCGCAGAGACTTATGCATTTGTTAAATCTATTATTTCATTAATTCAAAGGAATATTTTTGCTAACGTGGTATCTTTCTATCTTAAAGATAAAATACAAATGAAGCACATTTACCAAAGTTAAAAAATAAAGCAAGTATATTTTACTATAATTTGTTCTTAGTGTCTGCACAATGAGTTATATACTAGAGATGTAAATGTCGTAACATAATAAGTGAGGAACTGCCCTTTTTACCATTATTATCAGTGTAACTTACTAATATACTGAACTATAAAATTTTAAATTACTATAGCAACATTTGCTTAGTCAGCTCGAAGTGAAGTTTAATTGAGTAATTTTTTATAACACATAAATATTATTATATAACTAGATTTTTATACGCATGTTTATATGTATCAATTTAGTTCCTAATATATGAGCATACGACTGGATAAAAGATACATAAAAAACATGTCGATAGGAAACAGCTGCATTACCATAACTACAAAATAAAACTATCATAAGCGCCGTCATTTTAAACAGCTTTTCATTATAGTTGTTGTATTTTAACAAAAGACACACAAAATAGAACAAGAAAATAATGAGTAGAGTGAAAATTAAAGAAATTACACTTTGAAAAGTTTAATATATTTTGCTTTATACAATGGATGATGCATTTAACTACAGTTATTGGAGATAAAACCAATAAAACTGAATAAGAAAATATAGCCAAAAATAACAAACACTCGACAATAATTGCGCTTAGTTCTTGATAATATTACTTTCAGTCAAATTTTGATTTTGATTTAAAGATCTAGAAACTGTAAAATGTTTTGAAAATGAACATCTATATTTATAATCATATACAATATATATCGTTTCTAGAAACTGTAAAATGTATTGAAAATGAACAGCTATATTTATAATCATATACAATATATATCGTTTCGCTATCTTTAAAGTTGGGGTCTCACTAATCATTAAGTAAAATATGATGACAGTCAAATATGTAAGTATACAATCCAGCTTTTCCAGAGTTTCTATGATGCCTAATAGTATAAATAGACGTAAATATACTAAATAGCTACTATTATAAAATAATACTTTGAGACATTTTACAACTACGCATAATAAGTTAAGAACTGCTTTTGAACAAAGCAACTTAAATAAATCGAAACAACTTTTATTAAAATGTTCTCATGTATTTTAGACAAAAAAACGTGTAAATTTTTAACAAATTGTGAGCATTAAGTATTTTAAGCAACTGTGACACAGTTATCTTATAATATGATTTTAAATTTGTTTTAAAGCAATCGTTGTTGGCAAATTTTTCTTTTTCTGCATTTCTGTTGGATCGTATAAATACTTAATATTCCTACCAGGATGATCTGCCCAAACTCTCCCTTTGCCTAAAACCCAGTAGAGTGAATTATTCTTTAGTCTCTGAGCACCTCAACAACAAGCACGGCAAGATAAATTTTAAAAGTTTATTTCTTTATTGAAAACTAGTGTTCGGTGACAATTTGGAAATGGTCAACTTATAGTCCATAAATGAACAAAAGAAAAATCTATATGGTGAATTCTTGTTAAACAATTTCTTATATTAATATCTTGATTCAAATCCACGTGATCTGAACTGTCAAGATATCGACAGAACAACATTATCTACTTATCTTTAATTAAATGCATGTGGACATATCCTAGGCGTATATAATTTAGATACGAAAATTACACTTATTTATTCTTTTCTTCTGTTAAACAACCAATACGAGATGATGCTGTTTGGGCAATTCAAGTTGAAATTTCTTGTTAAGAACAACCTGGATGGCAAGCTCATAATTACACCTAAGACGATTCATTAGCTGTAAATTAACAACAAAAATCTGGCTAAAATCTGAGAGCTGCGTTGTCAGATATTTATTAATTATGATAGAAATGTTGTTTGTAAAATATTTCTATACAAACAATGATGAAATTTAAGTGTTTTAATAAAACAAACATATTATATCTACGTATAGTTACGATACTACAGAGCTGCCTCCTTCGGATGACTTAAATTTCAATAACATTTATTTTGACGTACGTACATATAAATTTAACAATAGTTCTTTTTTCACTTTTATGGCAAACTATATAGTTATTTACAAAGCAATTATGATACCTTACCGGACGATACACAAGGTTTCTGGGTACTTGCAGAATAAAAATGCTAATTATTGTTAATTTTGAATAAAAAAAAATTGCTATTTAATGATTCACTAGACATTTCAAGAATAAACAGTCTTGGTTATGTGTTTAACATTTCAAAGAACATAATGTTTATACTATAATCAAATTTGTTTAGATATATGCACTACAACTTATTTGGTTTTAATTTTGAGTAAAATAAAAATACTTAGTATACAGTATTACTTATGAGCAAATTTAAGTTACCAGAAAGAGAAGGACGAACGCTAAACGTTTAAAATTAACTCGGTTTATATTTTTAACACGAATTTTGAAAACTCTTCATCTAATTTGGACGACACTTCAAACTCGTTACTTCACAAATGGCTATCATTTTATGCAAAATTAAATTCACGTTTTCTGGTAAAAGTTAAAACAAGCAAACAAATACAATATTTATATTCCTTGACACTGCTCATTGTGTCTACCAGTCGTAACTCTGTTCATCCCAGTTGAATGGTTGAGGGGTATACAGAGAAGTTCGTGGAACAGGCCCCATAACCGCATCATTTTTATCAGTCATACCAACTTCATTTCTGTTCAGTACTTCGTTGTAAGCCTAGTTTAGAATAGTGAAATGGTAATACATTAAAATGTTAACCTGTGACAGTTATTAAACAAACAGTCTTAGTAATCATATATTTTATTCAGCTCTTATTTGTTCAATATTTTTAATACGATTGTTTTGTGGTTTTAAGTTATCTTTTTTCACCTAAGCCTTCATGAGATATGAGGATTCTCTGTCCAGTCCATTTCTAGAGTATTTTACGGTTGTGGATATATATATATACCAATATGAACTCTCACTTTTACCAATTACACAATATTTCACAAAAATTTAGTTAACTTTAACAGATGTATTTTGTAGCATGATGAAACAGCTTACACGAAAGAGATTTTTTTACTGTGTTGCAATTAGGAATATGTGAACATTTTCTGTTATACTTCGGAATCGATCCACAGTTACGACATATAAACATCCATAAAACTTCAAAATACATTAAAGATAACTACAAACTGTTTCTAGCTCTGTCCAAAAGATATCACTTTACATTAAACAACGGTAGAATGAGAGTGCTTTTCAACATTGTAAAATATATAAAGCTTTATTCTGATTTCAAAAGATCAAATATGGTACCTTGCAAAAGTATTCACCCCCTATCAATAATGTCATATGTTGATGAAATATAAATAATGTAAACATTTTTTAATGGACTTGTTTTTATTCAAAACTCGAAAGATCAAACTTAACACTGTTATGTGTGAAGGAGGTTGAATGTCAGCAAAATCTGCAAAGAAAATATATAAATTGAAATTTGCTGATTCAGCCCCCTAATTCAGTACTTGGTGGAAGCACCTTTGGTAGCAGTTACTGCTGAGTATTTTTGGATAGGTCTCTACCAGCTTTGCAGAATGAGATGGTGTGATTTTTGCCCATTTTTTCCTTGCAAAATTGGTCCAATTCTGACAAGTTTGTTGGGAATCATTTATGAGCTGCAATCTACAAGTCTCGCCACCAATTTTCTAGAAATTTTCTTTTGAAAGCGCTCGAGTTTTGGGTCTCGTTTGAAAAACCAGGTAAAATCTTTATTGTACGTTACAGCCTACTAGTTTCGGTAACACAGTTATTATCAGCAGGGCTAGTGTTACCAAAACTAGTCAGCTGTGATCTATATTAAAGATTTTACCTTTCATTGTGCCAAAAACTTATCTTTTTGTTTTTAACTCTAAATATAGTAGCACAATGTGCCTGAAAAGAAATTACACATGAATACTTCAGGAAAACCCCAAATTGTTCTTTCCTCGCTGAAAAATTGAGCAAATAACAAAAATTCCAAATTGTCTATATCTCTATTTGGGACCAGAAATCCCATGTAAATTGGCCCAAATACGGCGAAGTAATTGTCACAAAACTCTAAAGTTATGCTTCTTGTGGCATCTTGACCCCTTCCCCCATCATAATTACTAAAATAGGCAAATTCAACTATTTTGTTTGTCAATGTGCGTTGCTTGTAGAAAATTGCCAAAAAATCAACGTAATTACGTTTTTTTGTGAGCTTTGATCCCCTAAAAAGACATAAAATGGGCAAGATCAACTTTTTTGTATGTCAATGTGTTGGGCGCATGAAAATTTATATTTGTACCAATTTTCATCTTCATTACTATATATATGACCGCACAGAAGCCGAAAATATACATTTGAGTTGCTTTACCTTTAACCCCATAAAATCCTTAAAAAAGCCTAAACAAAACAAATGAAAAAAATTTGTCTGGATATATTGGACCCAGATATAACCCTACCAAATTTCAAATCACTCCGCCGAAAAATGAAGGATTGGCGGTCGATTGAAAAGTGTTCGGAAGAAGAAAGAAATAAAGAAGAATAAACAACAGAAAAACAGTATGTTCTCTGCGGAGAGTACAATTAAGATCATAAATTTTGTTCTTGATTTCAGACCTTGTTAGTAAAATTATCGCCCGATTGAGGCCCATGAAACTTTGTAAAATCTATTAACAAATATCACAAAAAATATCTTTAGAAATAGTATTTATAAAATTTGATACCTGAAAATCTCTTTTGATGTAGTTATAGTCGAAACTGCTATCTGGACTTAGTGATGCCGCCAAAATACCTTTAGGGTTAAATGCTGCCGCTAGGGCACTTCTACCAAACGCAGGTTTATTGAAGGCTGTGTTGTTCATGTTGATATCGGAATAGTTGGTGGTACCACCTCCACCATAATATCCTCCTAAAAAAAATAATAACGCTCTGCGCTACAGCATAATTCTAAAGATTAATTGTACTAATCTGATAAGCTCTTTACAGAAGAAATTTTAAATTTGAATACTACATTTTTAGTTGCTAAAACATCCTCTACTAAAGTACTGTTCTAACAGTATTATTAAACAGTAATTCATGAATCTACATATAAAGCACTGATATTGACTAGTATCAATAGATAACCATAATAATGTACAACGTTTACGGTTATCTTTGCTTACTGTTTTCCATCATATATTGTCTCCTTTGAGGTAATAAATTTTCATCTAACTCAGTTTTACTTAAGATACTGATTTTTCAAATTAAAGTTTTAGAATTTGTTTCCTTGAATAAATATAGTCACTTTACAAACGTCTTCCATTTTGTTTTCTCGGGTAAAAGAAAATAGCTTGCCCAGTTAATCGGACGCATACGAAGTAACAAATTAAGCATTTTTAACCATACAAAACTATGCACATATTTTTTAACTCCGAAATACTATATGAGTACTGTTAACAATATAATTACCTCCTGATTCAGGAAGGCCAAGAAATCCTCCAGTTTCATAAGTTCCTGAGCTACTTGTTCCATATCGCCCCGTTCCGTTCCCTATTCCTCCTTTCTGTTGACCTATGAAATCTAATTCAGTTATGTTTTGTTTAGATAAAGACCGTGCCATTGGATTGGAAGGGACGCCGTGAGGTGCTAAATGGCTCGTTTCTTCAACAACCATATCAGGTTCCTGTTCGTCCTGGAAGTTTGAAAAGCCTTTGTCCTTTCGGTAGTAGTTTACAACAACAAAAATGATCAGGACAGCTAAACAGGCAAATCCGTAGCCTCGAAAGGTAACTTGGGTTCCTTAAGAAAAAATAAAACCAAACGTTTCATTGTAATTACAATAATTTGATGTTCTCTTCCAAGCTATCAACATGTATACAGTGTGGAGTCTGACTTACAAAGATATTGTATATATAAAACTCTCACATTTTACTTCATTCCCTCATTAAAAAACTAATGAAGTAAAAGTTAAGACGTTTAAGGAACAACGGGACGCTTCGTTTTATAAATGTTTGAAATTCCGGTGCTATCTGATACATATTATTTTGTATACCTGCAACGTTTTAAGGTAAACTTTTAAATCAAATTTGAATACTTCAGCTTCAAAACCTTTACTGATAATTAAAATGCTTTGGAACATCAGTATTACTGATAGCAAATATCTTAAAACACATATGATGTTTCAGTGCACAATATGGGAAAATATTCTCATGATTGAAAACATTTATAATTTGGTTTGATACAGATACTACTTTCGGAAAGTTTCTCAATAGGATGAAAGAACCAAAGGAATGTCTAATATATTTTATACTTTAAGTCCAGTATCGTTTTTACTAAGGTTAGTGAATAGTTTCACAAAATTTATCGTTGTTGTAGTTAAGGATTCTGATAATTTTCAGGAGTTTCAAAGTTATTAGTTTTTAACATTCTCACGCCAACGTTTTGTACGGTGAAACTTACTTTATAAATAAAAAAGCGCCACTGTGATATACAAAACAGACACCTCTTGAAAAATAGTCGCTAATAAATTCAAAACTTCACGCATTCTCTCTCTGGTGATTAGTATACTTGTATTTTTGTTTTTTACTGTAGAATAGAATTAGAAAGATAGTGAACTTTCTAATACTGCAGCATTATCAGTTTCCTGGGAATATCAGATTAAAATAAGTGTTTTGTAATGTTCTCCAACCGTTATGTAATATTAATCTTTAAAACTGTATTTTTCGGAGCTTTCTAATCGAAACCGTTCCAGACCTTTATAATAGACCAAGACAGCCGCTATTATTCGTCCGCATATACGCATATGTTCTATAGGGATGATACAACTCGATAACACACGATTTGACACACTGAAATAAAGCGAGTTTAATTTTTGAATTTAGTTCCGGTTCGAACTTTCGCCTAACACTTTGTGTAATCGATAAAATATAGGAAAAGATGTACACTGAGCTGTCTTCATGTGCTCGACGAAACAAATGTTCAAGCTGTGGAAACGAAATTTAAAGGGAATTACAATAACTCAACATTCACTTTAATACTCGAAGTTGTGAGGACGAAGTGTATCATGAGCCCAGCAAAAAATATTGAATAAAAAAGTTTTCTTAAACTTCAAATGCAGTTTTGAATATCAATACAAATAGTCGAGTTTGTGAAGTTATAAAATAACATTAACATCAAGTGAAGCCATGCGAAAGTTGTTATTTTTTTCTTTTACATTTTTATGTCACTGATCGTTTAAGCATAACTTATTTTTAGAATGGCATTATTATAGTCAAGACATATAATATTTCAGTCCTTGTAAGTGAGGACCTTTTTATTAAACAATTCCGATTTCAAGTGTATCGACACTGGAGGCACCTTTCATAAAGAAATTCTAATCTGAAATTAGCAAAACACACAAACAAAATATTTTGGTAAACTAAACAACGCTTCAGGTGATCCATCTTTTAACGAGTGATAAGTCCGTAAGGAAAATGTGCAGTTGATGTAAACATGAGTTCCTATAGCTACAGAAGCTCATTCTGAAAGACTTTCACACATTTCCATATAAATGAGAAACATGACAAGTTAAATATACGCTTGTCAGTAGCAGTACAACGCTTTAGGGCTGTTACTCTTTACTAAGTTTGCAATGTTAGTGTAAGCTGGATTGTTTTTGTTTGTCTTAATTGCAACTTATTATAAACTATAAAATAAAAACACAGTAAGTCATAAAAATGTGTGATTAGTTTAAAACAGATTAATTACTTCTCTAATACTTTTTAAGAATGTTGAATTTTAACCTAACACTCTAATTCAACCTGTCTCTTGATCATTTAAGCTATAATACATATTTGCTTTAAAATCACAAAAACATACTAGGCAGAAAATATCAGTACTATGGAAAAGGTACGAAAGCTGTAAATTCATGAGAACTTTTATATGGATTAGAAAACAGTGCTTATATGATTCGCAGTAACTTTATTTTCAGAATAAATATCACGATAACAAACGGCTCAATGGCTCAAACTCCTTCCTTATCCAGTAAACAAGGGATCACACAATGAAGAAATGACTCTGTCTTCAAGTGGATCCGAGTCTACTTAGCTGTTTGCTCAATAGTTGTACCTGTTTTTTAATTATCCCCAGCGTTATCTACTTAGAAGCGATTAACAAAACACAAGTATTTTCTGTATTATAACTTTATTTTGTCGCAAAAAAAAAAACATATACAAGTGTATATAACTTTATACAATAGCTTTTCAGATGGTGTAAAAATATTTATACACAAATTTAATCTGAAATTAACTTGATACGACTTGCTCGCAACAAAAATTATTAAAGTTATGTCATTCATTCTATGTGGATTGACTGACTAATAAAAGCAATAAACCTTAATGATTTGTTTAAAAAAACTACCAGTTAAGTTACTACAGTACAACTACCCTTTTTGAAAAAAATTGCTATATCCAACAGAATGTTAGTGTGTAGCCTAATAGTTGGCGTTTCTAGCCTTTGAATCTGAGTGTTTATGTTTCGTGTGCCGTTGCCGAAAAATTCGCTTCGCACTTTGGAGTCGTAGATGTGTTATAGTAGTGACGGTCAAATCCCACTTCGGTTAGCCGCAGAGTTGCCGGTGGGTGCTGTTGGCTAACTGTTTTCTTTCTACAGTTCAAAAGTAGGAACGGTTGTGCCTTTGTGTAGCTGTGTGTTAAAATTCTAAAACAGACAATCCAACCGAACAGCTTGTTCAATATTAACTTTCTATCATTAAATAAATTTAATAGTTTTTAACAACCATGAATTATTTACGATTCTATCACTAAACTAAATGTCTTTCGCTATGCATTTATAACTATAGACGAAACACGAACGAGCTTGCTGCTCAGATTTCTTCTGTGGTTCACTGTCTGAACTTTGTGAAAATCCAATAACCAGCTCAGCCATTTCTTCTTGTACAAACAATCTTATTTATGTCACTACTATTTTTTCAAATCACGATGACGAATTAGTTACTTATAAAAGATTTTCCAAAGAGTAAAACCGATAGTAGGTGAGATTCGAACCCAAAACTCTATTTATCAGCAGATTCTTATTCAGCAAGTTAAACTATAGTGACAGTCTTACAAGTTGTTGCTTCATTGATTGGTAAAGGTGTAATTTTTATAGGATTCTTGAGTCATGAAAAAATAAACCATAATTATTTTATTATCATTCAGTTTTGGGATTACTGAATGAAGACTTGAGTTAAATAAATGTTTAAAGGTAAGCAAATATATCCTGCTTTATCAGCTATTCAAGTGAGAATTGATCTACTCGGCAAAATAAAAACCTAGACTCGAATCCTACATGGTTTTACTTCTTCAGAGAATGCCCAACGTAACAGGTTAGTGCGCTACCTTGAAGCATAATAAGATACAGTGCCTTGCAAATGTATTCACCCCCTGCAAAGTTCCACATTCTGTTGCCGTCTAAGCTTGAAATAATGAAACTTTCAATTGGGATTTTATATTTAGAATCTATGCAATCTAGTCCATACTGAGAAAGCTAAAAAACGCTGATATTATGTAAGCAAGTTAGATTTTCAAATTCAAATAGAATATTCTCAATTGCATAAGTATTCAACCCCTTTGATACGAAAACCCTAAATCAGTTCAGGTGCAACAGATTAGTTTGAAATGTCACAAAATTAGCGTAATGGTCTCTGTTTGTGTGTCATCAAAGTGGTTTACTTGACTTCAGAGTAAATGCATCTCTTCAAGCCATAACTCACATAGTGATACGACAAACCAACTATGAAGACCAAGGAGCTTCCCAAACAAGTCAGTGGTAGAGAAGCACAGTACCTGATGATGACAAAACCTTGTCGAAGCGTTGTACATTTGCTGTTATGTTAAACTTATATTAAAGTTTTTCTTCATTACCCATTCAAGCCGTCTCTAAACATTATTAGTCTCAAAGTGGGTTCCTCATCATCGAATTTGAATGATAGGTTGATTTTTAGTTTCGATCTAAGTACATAATTTACTCTGATCTGAAGTTATTCTTATTTACCATTTTTTCGAAGCAGTGCCAAAACAACTCAATGAAAATAGCCTTTCTAGTAGACCAAACAACATCAGGCTTGTCAGCCAGTTCTGGAGCACGTACTAACAAGTTTTAAACAAATAAAACTGACGTTACAATAACACGACATTCTACTCTGTAAAAGTGAAATTGAAGAGTTTCTAAACGGAATAAAATAAATTAATCACAACCGTATTTTTTAAAAACAGACTATTCATAAAGGTTCAGATTATGTACGAAAGTATATCATTTAATTAACCGTTACTCACCAAAATAACTAACAAACAAACCACCTAAGATGGCCCCACATCCTCGACCAAGTCCATGATGTAAACCTTGAAGAACACCTTGAGCTGAAGCACGAAGATTAGATGGCGTTGCTTGGGTGATATATGAGCAGCAGGCTGCCCAAACAGCAGCGTGGGTTATTCCTGAAAATATATAATTAACAGAACTGCAAAAATTTTCAAGTTGTTCATGCATCTTGCTTATGCAATATCTGCAACGTCAAAAAGTTTTTCATGCATTTCCATGGCTTCTTTAAAGTATTTATATATTTATCAGAATAAGTTGTTCATAGAATATCATTCAGGTATGCATAATATTGAAGTTAAGCTTCTAGTGAAATAATCTGGTAAGAACTTGAAACTGGGCCATTACCAAGGTATGTTCATTCAAAGAAAGATAAATCTGATAATAATAGTTTAAAGGAAGACCAAAGAAGTTTTCTTTTCTTCAACACAGCATCATTACGTTAAATCACAGTTTCTCGAAATATGACAACGTGATTTCCTGACCAAGATATATGTCAGCTGAGGCTTAACTTGATAATTGTTAAGCTAGAAAAAGTAATATTTCAATGTCATTGTGGATATAAAGGCTCAATAATTTTCGAATTCATATAGCTCCCTTTTTAGGCCTAACACTACCCTTTAGTAATGTCAACAGTTTAAGAGCTGCAAAACAGATAATAAGCACGATTACTAATGACTGCTTGATAAATCAACATATTAACATTAAGGATATTATCAACTCAGCATTAAATAATTTTCATATATTATTATACGGGTATTAATTTGCATTCCTCCGATATTTAAACTCTAAGACTATATCAATATTCATAATACAAATAGTAGGCTTATTTTTTATCACCATATTTAATGTTTCAACACATCTTGAGGCATCTTCACTTAGAAAGCTCCGCAACCTTTTCAGCACTAAAGAATCCAAAACTTATTCTTAACTAAACCTATCTCTTTTTATCATTACCGTTTCCTGTCTAAACATCATTCTTATCTGTAAAACACATTTAAAGATAAATTCGGGAACCGGCTAAGAAATTCGTTCGATTATTCTTAGTACATGTTTTAAAGCAGCAATAGCGAACTCACAGGAGTACCAATTTAACCTTTAACCTTTTCTATAATGTCCAAGAAGTGTTCTTCTAGATATTGGATTGAATTATTGTATTTTGATTGTTTGAATTCTAAGTTCCATATTTTTTGTTTACATAGTTTGAGTTTTTAGAAATGCATAAATGCGTTTATTATATAACACTTCCCACAAAAAAAAAAATTGCCAACGCCAGTACCTCTCAACGTTTGTATATTGGAATGTCCAGAAACTATTGGGGAAATATAGTTATTTACTTGATCTCAGTTACAAGTACGTATATATTACTGTAAAGCTCAGAAAACTGTATCTTATTGGAATTCGGTATATATCCAACTTGTTCATCGTATTTAGAAAAATACAGTGAATTGAGTTGAAATATGTGTGTTCATTCTTTATCTACACTAGTTATGTGTAAAGCAACCGTTCACTTCAATAGAATTTTTGAGACCCAATTCGAATAAAGGATTTTTTATCGCGAACTCGCTCACAATGAAAAGAATTATCCATGTAAGAGTCTTGCATACAGATTATCGTTTGCCACAATCAACTATAAGTATAGTTTTCCTTTCATGCAAGCGAAGCTGAAATGATGAAGGTCCTTATCAGAATTTCATTAAATGGTAGTCCTACGTCTTCGATTAATTCTGCTTGCATGCACCAACGTTAAAACATCCGTTCGTCTTCAACACAAAAGAACGAAACCCACTACTATATAGTGTATGAACCACTACTGTTTCTAGCCTTTCCTTCTGGTGCCATTACCAAGAGTATAGTGACTGGTATGAAAGATATAAATATGATTCATTATTTTTTTTCTGAGAAAACACTTCAATTCACCAACTGGAAGATTGTTTAAGGCCGATTTGATTAATTAAGATATAGTTTCTTGTGTTAACTACATAATCAAAGCTTACGGTATCAGTGTTGAAATTCGGATATTAATTTAATTTTTTAATTGATTATAAATACTTCCCAACGATAGAAGACAGTTTGTTTGTTTGTTTGTTTTGGAATTTCGAAGCTACACG
>NW_013666303.1:142329-151512 GCF_000517525.1 Limulus polyphemus
CGACCCTCAGATTGTGAGTCGAGCGCCTTATCCACCTGGCCATCCCGGGCACTGGAGTTTTTAGAATAGGATACGTTATGATAGTACATAGGAACGTCTTTTTGTTTCGAATTTAGTTCAAAGTTTTGTATTCGTCCACTTAGATGATAATATACGATAGAAAATATAATAAAAAGTTTATAACTACTAACTGCGGCCCATTATGTTTCCAAATTTGATATGTATATTTTTACTCTATTAAGCTGTTCGAATTTCGCGAAGAATGTCCGAAAGATGTTAACGATTTAAATTTGTGTCCTATTTATCTATTTGTTAAACATTATTGATCATAAAATCTGAACACATATCAAAATGTATAGCCTTATCTAATCGGATAGATTAGTTGTTGTTTCAATTAGAAGGAAAGGCGCAGTTTCATAGGTTAATTGAAGAGATTAAAAACGAATCAAACAACGTTTAATGTCACTAATTCTAATACCTTCTCGATAATAATGAACCGAGAAAAATTATCTTGGAATTGTCTTTCCTGTATGCTGGTATACAGCAGTAATTAATATTCTGGCCAATATGTAGCAGAATCATATATATTACGTATGATGTAAATGTATTTACTTAAAACTTAATAATTTCCTAAGACGGGCTTAAAACATTATGCCTGATCTGAAATCAAACGTCTAAAGCAACAGTGTGTGTGTTTTTTTTATGACAAAGCCACATCAGATAGTCTGATGTGTCCACCGAGAGGAATCTAACCCCTGACTTTAGCGTTGTAAATCCGTAGACTTGCCACTGTCCCAACGGAGATAAAAACAAAAACAGCGAGAAGCGAGTCTACAATAATCGTAAAACATTTCGTTTTCCTCATGTTCAATAGGATAAAATACATAATCCTTTCAACTGACTCCAGCATATTAAGCACGTCAGTGTTTTCTTTTTTTCCACAGAATAACAAGTTTTTTCAGCGTACAATAAGGTCTTACTTAGACCCGCAACTTAAAAAGTCCTTTAATTGCACTTAAAATAGATCCAGCCAAGGTTAAATAAGACAAGTAATATTTTTATTACTCTAATTCTATAATCCACATTTAGAGACAAGAAAACATTTTATCATATTACACGTCGCAGTTGTCTTTTAACGTTAAAGTAGGTTGCATAATTGAATTTATCCACTTATCTAAGTGCTCATACACAACACATGACCTGAAATTTGGTCTTAGTTTAATCATTCTTAGCCTTGAATCCCATGAGCAAACCAACTAGAAAAATCAATATATTTATAGAAAAGCAACACAAGGCTTTCTTCTTCTAAAGGTAAAAAAAAGGGTTTAGTGCAATTTTACAAAATACAGATTGAAAATTAAGTTTGCTCATCATCTACGCTGATTTGGCGGGTGTAGAAAGTCGGAAACAAGTGAGCCAGCCAACTTGAACTAAATTGCATAAACCACACACAAAATCTACTACTGCTACTACTTTGAGTAAAATTGTTCAGTTTTAATACTTCGAAGAGAAAACATTTTACATAACAGCTGTATTAAATTCAATGCTCTTTTCAATGTGGATATGCACTTAAGATGGATGGAAAACAAACGTAGGAATTAGTTGGAAAAAATAATAATTCAAAGTAATAAAATATTTATGTCTTCAGCTGCTATAAGACATTAATTGAGCATTTCATTAAGTGCAAGAACTTCATACACATATATTCAGTCTTCACGTCAAACACTCACGCTGAAATTTCATGGAATTCAATTTAGGGAAGTTAAAGTGGGATTAGATCGAAATTATCCTTAAACCAACGGAATTCCTTTCCTCCCAATTATTAATTTCCACCCCATCGAAGAAATTCTGACTATGCGCCTGTCCAGGAAGTTCAATATTACGTAAGGACTCTTACTGTCTGAGGAGCAACGTTTTGTTTTCGTCGTTGTTTCTATACGGGAGTGTGTGAATAATTAAATTGTTAATATGGACAAAATACCTTTAAAAAACAAGAATTTGACTTAATAACAAGACTGCCCCAAGAGCTGGCGATGGGTGGTGTTGACTAGATGCCTTCCCTCTAGTCTATTACTGATAAATTATGCAGTTTACACGGTTTTTATCACAACTTTCAGGCCTGGTGGTTACTAAAATAATGTTCTGATAAAAATACTGAGGGACTAACTAATTACAGCAGTGTTGCCTTTCCACTGATACCATGTAGCACAATGAATTAAGTAAAAAACATGATCATGAGCGGATCCAGGACTTGCAAGGGGGGAGGTCCAATAAAATGATTAACGGAGGTGAGGTTCTTCACCTTGTGAGAAGCTACGGAATTTTTGAAACTTCAAATTTAATTCCAATACTTGACACTTTCCATTGATTTTTACCGGTTACTCCAATTAGCGGCAAATTATCAATAATACGTCAGAATGGCCAATAGTTTCTGTTATTTGTGGAAGTGACTGTTAGAATCAGGATCTTGAAGAGACTCCCAGAATCAATTTATATAAAGAGCTGTTTGCTGACAGACTAGAGAGAGTGATGGAATGTTTGATGGTCACATCGATGAAAAGAGTTCCTTCAAAGACCTGTAGTGGGTTTTAAGTCGATCATGATATTTTGAAAAAAAGGATATTTTACAGCTATCTTCAACATTTTACACGTTACGGTCCATACCACCTTTCCATACAGAAATTCGAACATAACTGATCCCAGAAAACAATTAATTATAATATTTCTATTAGTTTCATCTCTATTTTTATCTTTATTTCAATTTTATTTTTACTGTTTCCTTCAATTTTGTTTTTTGCATTGAAAAGGATGGGGTCTGGACCCCTTGGACCCTCTCCCGGGATCCGCTTCTGAAAATGGCATGTTATACAATTCAAATTTTGTCTGTGGTAAGAAATACATTTAAAAAGTTATATTTTGAGAATAAAAATTATACTGTTTGAAGAAACTCTGAAAATCAAAGTAGGGTTACGCCATTTAGATTTTTGTGATACAAGAACCAAAACACAAAATGGAGCCCAATTACTAAATGTTCTTCTAAATGTCATATTTTTCGAGTTTTAAAAAATAGGAATAAAGTATCATTTAGGTGAACCCTTAGTATATAATTTATCAGATAATAATTGTTTTAATACTTAGAATAAAGCTAATCTAACAAACAAATTTATCTAAAGTTTTGTTTGTTTTTGAATTTCGAACAAAGCTACTCGAGGGCTATCTGCGTTAGCCGTCCCTAATTTAGCAGTGTAAGACTAGAGGGAAGGCAGTTAGTCATCACCACCCACCCCAACTCTTGGGCTACTCTTTTACCAATAGTGGTATTGACCGTCACATTATAACGCCCCCACGGCTGAAAAGCCGAGAATGTTTGGTGTGACGGGGATTCGAACCAGCGACCCTCAGATCGCGAGTCGTGGGCCCTAACCACCTGGCCATGCCGGGCCTTATCTGAAATAAAGCCTTTAGATGCTCAGTAATGAACAAGTTTGGCATCAAAATGTTTCTTAACACCAAAAACAACTGACATTAGACGATTCTATATTGGTGCTGAAATGCTCTTAAAATTGGACGGGTTTTCATGGATGGATATAACGAACTTTAAAACAAATCAAATTATAGTACTTTGCTAAAATTTACACTGTTGTAGAAAATATATCTTAAATGGTATATACTATATAAGATAGGCAAAAAAAAAACATTTCCTTACTTGACAAAGTAAAATTAATAATGAAAATAGGACAAACCTTGGATAAACTCGAATGGAAGAACCCACCATGGATTTTTCAGCCAGGAAATATACAGAAACCTGCAAACGTTTCCAAATAGTCCAACACACAAAACCTAACAAAGAAATAATATAGTCGAAATTAATTCAATAAATGCATCTACCTTGAAATACTAAAAAAAAATCTAAAAATATATTGTTTACTATACTGGAAGAAATTTACACGTATTTTTTTTTAATTCACACTTATAAATGAAAGGACTTGAAACTGGTTCAGTCCAAGTCAAAGCTATGTCCCTTTTCTTACGTTGTTATATCTCGATTCAGTTATGAAATAAATATTATTTTGATTCTCACGAACTACTGAGTAATAGCTTATTCTCACCTTGGTATGTCCGATCTGTTTGATGAACTTAAAGCTGAAGAAATAAGCGAATACTTCTGAGATATGATTTATGACAGAGGCCACACCAAACAAAGTAGGTGTGCCTCCTAAATCCTGAAGGTGCCAGAATAGAAAGGTAAAAACTAATCCAATTCCGAAACCCATAAACCAGGTAACATACAGGAACGCCCCATAGCGGATAGTAGCAAAAGTTCTCAAAATAGTGAACCACTCTGGTAGACGTCGCATGGTTTGCGCAAACACTGTGCTCTGTAATAATAATGACAAGATGACATAAATAATTTTGTTTATCTTGATTAGTATACCCAAAATAAAATGGATAACTTAATAAAAAGTTTGATTTTTTGTTCACTTAACTAATTGCAGTTTCAATGTAAAATTAACACTTAAATAGTTTCAATGAACAGACAGGTTTTCATTTGTGTTATTTAGGAAACTGGTTTATTTGGTGGTTGTTTAAATACTGCGGTATTGTTCTACGTTCATTGTTTTTGAGTAGTGATTTCCTCTATGTACGTTGAGATTCATTTGTATATTTATGAGTTAAATATATTGGTTTTTTTTTTTCCGAGATTCTTTTTAAATCAAATTTTGTGACGTGAAACAGTTTTTATTTATTTATCATATGCTTCCATCAACTTCTTTTTTTTTACATTTTTTGAATAATGACTTTTTTCATATACTTGCACAAATCCTAAGCTTCGATTGTTTTCTTCAACACGGGATGAGCGACATCCCTACATCTACAAACTCTTTTAATAGGAATTGTTTCGACAAAATAAAAAACTATAACAGTTTACGGTTTTCAAAAATAAAACAGAAAATTTATTATGTTTGTTTGTAATTAAGCGCACAGCTACACAATGGGCTATCTGTGCTTTGCCTACCACGGATATCAAAACCCGGTTTCTAGCGCTGCAAGTCCGCAGACATACCGCTGTGCCACTGGGAGGCGAAAAATTTATTACTGAATTATAAAATTACGTTTTCATTTCATGTATCTCTCATATAATCAAAACAGTAATTCTATCAAGGCTTTCTGTTATATAGTCTTATCTGTTTCTTTTTTTTTTGTACAAATTCATATACCCGTCTTTTCAGAAACGAAATAAAATATGTGATTTATGGCAAAAACTTATCGTGATTTCCATGTTAAAGTCTATGTTTTTAGTGTTTCAAGTGTATAGTTTTAATATCATTAGAGCCTGTAGTATGTTGATATTTATGTTTTATTTTCAGTAAGTATGAACAGAAACTTATAACGGTATACCTGTTCAAAACGATTTAGCAATTACCGTGCAATTTCGACTGAAACCGAATTAGATTTAACATTTCAAAATAGATTTCTTGTTTGAAATATAGAAATATTTTAAATCTTAACTGACAAGTGTATTTGCCTGAAATATTACTTATATCGGACTCACATGACTGATGATTGAATGAATGATACAAAGTTTTTTTAAACACGTTTCGTTACTTGGAGTTATGAACTAATTCTCAGTTAAACGATTCAAATATCCACTTATAGATAAAGTACCTGTATACTCTTGAATTTCAGCTTTGCTTTAAAGGCAATGTAATTTACTTGGGCCACCATCAGAATATATTTTTCGTTTTTATTGTATTTGGTGCTTTTTTTAAGTTACATCAAGAGCATTATTTGGGTGCCTTAGATGTTATATATATAGGTAAGTGGTAATATTATAAAGATCACCTACAAGTGTGGTACGTACATATATATATGTGATCGAATGTTTTTCAGTTCCTATGGTTTAACGTAAAGAAAATAATCTCTGAGAAAGTTGAAGAAAAGCTAGTCTGTTTCTTCGTAAATCTGACCCTTTGAAGTTTTAATTCATTGCAAATAATTGCTGGAATCGTATACATCTAAATTAGGAAAGAAAACAGTCCAGATGTAATTATGTGAAAAACATAGTTCTTACAACTGAATGCTTTGTAAGAAATGAGTTTAATACTTTCATGAAATCCATTGATAACACTATTGTTGATAATGTAAACTATATATGAAGTTTTTATGATAAAGAGTACTTAGAATACCTACTCACAGGATAACAGAGAGAGAGAAAATTATTTGTAAATAAGCATTTCCTCCTTTATCTTGTCTGTTATTGGTAATTCAAATTTCTATTTGTTGTATTTTGGTTACAAGTTAATTAAAAATTTATGTTAAAAAGTATTTTTAATTCTTAACGTTAGGTTTAAGAAATCTTAGCCCCCCAGTGGCACAGCGGTATGTCTGCGGACTTACAACGCTAGGAAACCGGCTTTCGATACCCGTGGTGGGCAGATAGCCCATTGTGTAGCTTTGTGCATAATTACAAACAAACAAACAAATAAATCTAAACGTGACAAAATGGAAATTACCATGAGTGCATAACACTCTAACAACAAAGAAGATGTGGCTGTCGTAGATCAATAATCTGTTTGTCGGGTGAAGGACCAAAATAAGTTTGCATAATATACATTTTGTCTTATCATTCCCGTTAGTTTGAGATGAATGTATAAGTTCTATGAAAATGATTATATTTTAATTCACTTCGTTCAGAACTATCATTTTCAGAACCTGGATTAATCTTCAATCCAGCATACAAAAATAAATAATAGTGTCTAATTTTAAGCGTTAATTACAAAACAAATACGCATAACAAGAAATTGATCATTTTGGATGAATAACTAAGTAAAACTTAGTCAATAATATTTTACTGAATAATAATTGTAAACATATGAACCAAAATAGTACAACCCTATCACAAAATTGAAGGATGTTAAACCTGCCAATCCCGTAAGGAATTATACCCTCAGTCTTTAATCTTTACTAATTGCTAGCCAGATGATGTAATAAAATAAGGCAAAAATCTTAGCCTCTCACTCAAAAGTCTAGAAACTAGATGAAGAAGCAGAAACATGAAACTTAAATGCCAAACATGATGTCCCTGGTTCATTTCGCAAACGTTTTATTTTATTGTTATTGTATTTAGCTTATTTGTATATAGTAAAATAGATAGGAAAATGTGCTTAAGAAATCAGCATGCCCATAGTAGCACATTTTTTCCCATACCATTGTCAAGCCGTTTAATAATGCGATTAGACTTGACTTTTAATATTTGTGTCTTTGTCGTTTACATATGATTACTATCTATCTCGAGCATGAAACGACTGTGAGAGTGGAATGGTCAGCAGTTGTTCTAGGCCAGAATAGATCTGGGGTCAACCTTACGAACAGATGTAGCATCAACTTCACTAACCAGAAAACACTAGATCACCTAGGAAGAGAATGGAGATGGAGGAATACTCTTCAGAACTCCATCCAAACACTTTAAAAGAGTTTCATCTACGTTCTACGTTGTAAAGCTATAGTAGTCTCTCAGGGTGGTTTGGTATATTCATTATTAAGATGGACATAAATATTATTGAGATCTAAAACCTTTCACATTCTTGAGATTTGATGCTGCTGCGGAAACTTCCAAACTAAGAGAAAAGAAGTGCTACAGGACCATAGCTGAGTAGTTTCATTTTCGTGCTTATGATTTGCCATAAAAAATATAATAAACTTCCTTTTCTTTAATAACTTAAAAGTTATAAGTTAATCATCTACAAAATATATACCAATAATCTGATTCCTAATATATTTTATTCAATATATAATGATTTTATGGTAACAAATAAGATCGGTTGTATGCATATATTGAAATAATATACGCCAAGGCATTCAATGTGGTCCAAACTTTAGAAAGCTCTAACTTCACTAACTAATAAGCTTTCTGATAAACGGGAAATTAAACTTGGAAGTGTAACCCACTGATTCGTACAATACTCGCTTCACAAAACAGGTTCTGAAGTAAGTAAGATTTTTTTTGTTACTTACTTCTATATTATTGGACTGTAATTCTTAACATATTTAAGAAGTTTTATTTTTATACATAAATTAATATTCTCTTTCTGCACAAAACCGGTTCTGAATTAATAATACTTTTCTGTTAATTACTTGTATATTATTATGCCGTAATCCTTAACATTTTTAAAAAGTTTTATTTTGTTTATATAAAATAGTATTTTCTTCATTTTTTCCAAACCCAGAACATTTTAATAATTTATTTTAACCTTGACTTATTTCCGGAATATGTTGAAAATAAGAAAAGAAAATTTTGTATTTATAGGACTAACCATGGACGCTCCCTAGAAATTTGAAATTACTTCATTCTCCAGCCATAGGCGTTATTTACACATACACAATTTTTAAACCCAAACTGCACCTCTGTCAACAGTCCTTCTCGTTTTTTTATGTTAATGCATGTCTGCCAAAGTTTTTATTTTGAGGTCAAATTTAAAAGTAACTAATTAAGAATTTTCGATTTGTAATATCTATTCTTGATCGAAATTCGATTTTTTAGTTCTTTAACCTTTATCATATTTTTAAAGAACATAATTGTACTAAATGTGAAATATCTAAATCCTGCCACTACCAGCTACGTAAAAAGTAGTAAGGCGATATAAGCTAATGAAAACCATAATTCATTCAGTCTTTCTCGTCATTTCATTTTAAAACGAACAAAAAATCTATCATTTTAAAACGAACACAACTCTATCATTTTTTGTACAAACTGTACAAGTACATCTAGTTTCTAGAAGTACTAAATGCTTTTTAGAAAGACATGTAATGAATTTGTTATTATATATTTATTTTAATATCAACGTTTGTTTAGATTAAGTTTATATTTTAAAGCATGCGTAGCTTATAGTGTTAAATATGTATTGCGAAACTCTCGCCTATTCTCCAAAGTTGTAGAAAGTTCTCGAGAGTAAGAGTCAACAATATATGTATATATGTAAACGCTTAAATGTAGCTCAGTATTGTTACATAAAACTGAAATTTTTAGAACGCCTCCACACGCCTATAAATATAACCAGCGAAATAGAAGATAGTATCTATTTGAATATAGCTTTTATATGTGGAAACATCTGTTAGCTGAATTCTTGCACAGATCTTAAAATATAACGTTGATAAACGGAAACATCGGCATATGTAGATATG
>NW_013666303.1:152512-153288 GCF_000517525.1 Limulus polyphemus
CTAATCATAGCAGAACCGTCTGGAAAATGATCTATAGGAAATAGTACAGCTTATTAGATGAGTCAGATCAACGTAGGCTGGTAAGGCAATCACTGATTGGCATGTCCTTAAGCCAATCGGGAAATGTTACAGACCCACTGAAGGATGTGTAGATTTTATACGAATTCTTTTTGGCGATAAAAGACGGGTTTATGTGTTTTAATAAAGGTGGCTTCCAAAATATAGAGATGAAACGTTGACAGACGATTTGCAATAATTTTAAACCTGCTATCCGTGTAGTTGTCAGCACAAGTTGGATTCACTAGTAAATGCTGGCGAATCGCTGAATTTTGGTGGTAGAACTTTTGTTTTATCTTTTGTTAATCTTTTTATATTCAAGACTCCTTTTCTTTTGCTACAACCATATAGAATCTTAGCCTTGACCCTAAACAATCGTTTTTGTGCTCCTTCGACATCAGCAGCCTGTTTACTAACGTACCCCTGGAAGAAACCATCAACATTTGGGCAGATACTTTGTATAGTTGAGAAGTTCAGTGCCCTCCAATACCTAAGGATCTGTTTATTGAACTGATGAATACTGCGACACGTTCAGTAGAATTCAGCTTTAATGATATCATGTATCAACAGATTGATGGAGTCGCCATGGGTTCTCTTCTTGGACCTGCCTTAGCCAATATTTTCGTTGGTTTTCATGAAAAAGAACTATTCAAGAAAGTTATCAGACCTGCTGTTTACTTCCACTGTGTAGACGACACATTTGCCATTTTTAAAACTGA
>NW_013666303.1:153977-179731 GCF_000517525.1 Limulus polyphemus
ATTAGCTATTTTTACGAAAACATTACCTAACTTCATCGTGAAATATTCGAAATGTGTGGCCGATAAATAACGAAGGACAAAGCTAGCTAGCTTCCCCTTAAGAGATATATACCTACGTCAACTCGTAATCAACTCGCTTATCGTAAACCCTCGATAGGATATCGAAGAAGTTCCAGATTAAAAGGAAAACTTTATATTGCTTGTAAGTTTGTGGAACTTTTGATTATAAATCATTGTTTGTAATAACTGTTATTGTAAATTGTATTGTTGTGTGTATATTAAAACGTATTTGTGTTAAAAGGAAAACTGTGAGTATCAATCTTGTTGGCAAATATCATAAACTGACTATATATCGACTTTAATTTAAATACTAAATCTAAAGTACAATTTAACTACTAAATTTAAATTATCAATTAACTCAATTTCAGACCATTTGAAATTCTAATACGTAACAGACAAAATACTGAATTTTATGTCTGATCCAAACAATCTTAAATTATGAAAACACTGTTTACAATGTTAAACTGTGAAATTTGTCATAAATAAATATTATTTCGATAATCTCAAGCACTTACTTCAGTTGCCTCTGGTTCTTTTGATGGCTCCGGTCGAATATCTTGCTCAATTACCAGGGTACCTATCGTCATGGTGGCTCCTTTACGTTCCGGTTCATTTTCCACCGGTTTCATAGGGATCGTATCCTCTATAGCTTCGTAGTCAAATCGGAATTGGGTAGCAGCAATAAAAGCACAGCCCATTAAAACAGAAAACGTGGCAAAACAAATTGTATAATTTCTTTCCCGGTAATGAGGTCCACATGGGTGATTCACAAAGGATGTGGAATGATCCAAAGCGACGCCAACAAAAAACATAGCCAGCCCCCAGCCTAAGGAACCAAACATTCTCTGTTTACCATAGTTATCTGTGTTATCCTCCAGATAAGTAAGCGTAGCTGTGTCAGCTAGAGTGATTGCTGGAGCACTGAAAAACTCTCCCAAAATAACAAGAAGCAATAAAAGAAAAAATACTTCCTGGACATCTTCGTATCTGTAAACTATTGAGCTATTCAAAGGAGAAATATAATTTTCGTGTTCCTTGCGGTTATAGTTCAGAGTGTACTGCACGTCATTAGGTGAAAGTCCTACTATGACATTTGGAGGTGGTTTGTGTCTCTCTTCCTTGTAAGTTGCTCTTCTATTTCTCCATAAAATTTGCTGCTTATAAGGTTTCTCTCCATCATAATTTGAGACTGACCAAACCTCTTCTTCGGATATGTTGAAAGCCAGATCTGAAAGATTGCTTATTTCAATCATTTCGCTCTTGTAAACACTGCGTTTTTCAAGATGTGTGCGAGGAGCGTAGAGCAGGTGATGCGTGTCGTTGTAGATGACACAAGAAGATGGAGGAGGATAGATGAAATTTAAAGCTAATGTAAAGACAATCCAACAGAACAATGAAAATAAGAGCATTATTTTTCCTTTTCTAAATCGATCAGCCAATCCTCCCCACAATGGAGCGCTGAGAAATTCGATAAAAGGTCGTAATCCTATAAGAAGACCACTCTGTATTGCGCTCATTCCCATTTGTTTAAAGTAAACCGCCAAAAGTGGGAATAAAGATCCAAAGGCTGAGAAGAAAAAGAAATAAAAAGTTTTGGAAACCAGTAAATCTTGGTTGACATTCGTGCACAGATTATCAATTATATCTCGCTTGGAGGAAAACTGTCTTTGGGAATTACCTTCCTCTCTTACAGGTTGTCTGTTTCGCATATTTGTTTGTAGCTCCATCTGATTGGGTGTTTGTTCTTCTTCTTCCTGTAGGCTCTTCATCTCTACCATTTTTTTAGAAACTCGCACAAATGGAAATTAAACCTTTCTCAGAGAAAATTAAATAGACGTTATAGCTGAACATAAAATGTCATCTCATTTTCTCAATCAAAATATTCAATGATTGTCATTCGTTTTGGAACAAGTTCTGTGTTTGGTCTTTTTTTTTTTTGGAACAGGTTCTGTGACAAGACCAGATTTCCCTCACATCCACTCCAGTATTGTTAGTTGATAGCTGTAATTTATAAAGAGGTAGTGGTGAGGTTCATAGAGCAAATAATAATACAAAGTTTTTCTTAACTGTCTTCGTAACTATCATTCGATCTTTACGCATCTTGATAAAAATTGATTAATTTAAATCCAGCCACAAAAGTTGAACAAAAGTAATATGAAATAAATAAATAAGCAATGCCATGATCAACAGACAAAACTTAACAACTTTAATTTTGTCTTGTTATGTTTCTTTTGAGAAAAAACGTTTCCAAAGCAGCCAGCATTATTGCCAATCTTGTAAAAAAGTAATCTAGCAACAAAGGTATGCTTTAATTAGGCACAACATCTTGACTGGAAGCGCAAGAACAAGGCAAATTCAATGTTTCAGCTCAGTTGAGTCGTAATGAAACCTGCGAGGCGGTTAACGTGGTGACATATTGTTCTTTTTGATAGGTCTAATTTTGTGGTCAAAAGTTGACAAACAATTCTGTAACTAACACACATACATGAGTAAAGAGGTATTTTATAACATAGTTCAAACTGTCAAAATGGTAGAATTGGTTAGGCAAAAAATATATATATAAAATGCTTATTATCAATTAAGAGCATAGTTCAGCATAGTTTAACAACAATTAAATGCAACAAGTGAATTCCATCATGCTGGATAAACTCTGCGGTTCAGACAAAATATTTCGCGTAGATTGAACAATAGTAGGAATAACAATAATTATATATGAATGTTTAGTTAATTTCAAATTTTATATTAACATAATAAATTTTACGTAACGTGCCAAAAATGATACTATAATAAGAACATCATTGCTTCACGTACATAAAACTTGTTTCCAAAAACAAATCTTATGCCATCTTAGGCCTATAAATAAAAAAACAACTAAAATGACAGGATGTGTACGAAAAAAAAAAGCCATGGTGATGGTCATCTAACTTGTTATTTCTTAACCTATTAAAATGCTTACTGTCTGTAGAGCTTCCTCAAAATAAAATCTGCATTGTGATAATCTACACACTAGAAGTGAACTCTTGTTTATTTGTTTGTTTTGAATTTCGCGCAAAGTTACACGAGGGCTATCTGCGCTAGCCGTCCGTAATTTAACAGTGTAAAACTAGTCATCACCACCCACCGCCAGCTCTTGGGCTACTCTTTTACCAACGAATAGTGGGATTGACCGTCGCACTATAACGCCCCCACGGCTGAAAGGGCGATCATGTTTGGTGAGACAGGGATTCAAACCTGCGACCCTCAGATTGCGAGTCAAGCGCCCTAACCACCTAGCTATGCCGGGCCGTAGAAGTGAACTCAATATCTATGAAAAAGCATTCTACTTATACGGTTAACATAATTTTTGAAACCCTCACCGCAGTTATGGATAACACCAAATTAGCACTGGAACTGTTAAGGGATCACCTATCATCAATTGTCTTGAGTTCAATCATTTGTCTTATAGATCGTTATGATATCTTTTGTTAGAATATTTTTCTTTCAACGACATCCTTTGGGACTTGCCCTATAAATTTTTATTTTATAGAAATTTGTATCAAATTTAGACAGCTGTTGTAATTACCCAACTAAATAATAATAATATCTGATGATGACAAAACCTTGTCGAAACGTTGTACATTTGCTGTTATGTTAAATTTATATTAAAGTTTTTCTTCCTTACCCATTCAAGCCGTCTCCAAACATTATTAGTCTCAAAGTGGGTTCCTCGTCATCGAATAATAATACGACTGTTTTTTTTTTCATAACTTAACATTTTGCTTGTAAACATTCAGCAGGAGGTTCATTCTTATAATATTTGTAATGCCCTCATTTATTTAAAAATGATTCTCAATTCTTGATTATTTTATTTCTTTCTGAAATATAATTTAACCGTTTTCCAACTTAGAGAATTTTCCTTAATAGTAGATTTGGCGCATCTGTTTTACATATGACTTCATTCAAAAGTTTTTGTATAATGTTTAAGTTACACAACTGCATTTAGTTTTTAACAATTCTGCTTGTTTTTTGTTGTTGTTGTTTGCTGTTATTTTTTCACATATTGGTATAGTCTGCACTGAATTATTCTTTGCGTTTTCAAACGAACAACAATAACATAGGAGCGTTTTTTTCGTAATAAGATATTTTATCAACTCGCTTTGGCTACATACAAAGAAATGGCTAATCTTATTAAAAGTTTGGACCAATAACAAATTTTGATATATAACAAAAACTAAAATAAACAACATAAATTCTTCTTGAACTTCACACAACGCTACACGAAAGCTATCTTCTCTGGCCGTTCCTAATCTTTAAGTAATAGACTAGATGAAAGGCAACTAACAATACCACCCATCGTCAACTCGTGGTCTATTATTTTTGAGCCGAATAGTGGGATCTGACCGTCACTCTTATAATGCACCCACGACTCCAAAGTAAGGATCACTTTTATTTTTTGTCAATCGAATTTGTGATTACCACTTTTCTATAGTCACTTCTATTTACCGGTTATTGACTTCGATTGTCAGAAGTCTTCAGTATGTTTGCAAATTTCACAGTAAAGCGGGAGTGCCCCCCAGTGGCACAGCGGTATGTCTGCGGAGTTACAACGCTAGAATCCGGGTTTCGATACCAGTGGTGGGCAGATAGCTCATTGTGTAGCTTTGTGCTTAATTACAAACAAACAATCAAGCGGGAGTAGCGCATATTGGAGATAA
Organism: Limulus polyphemus; assembly: GCF_000517525.1. Lineage (NCBI taxonomy): Eukaryota > Metazoa > Arthropoda > Merostomata > Xiphosura > Limulidae > Limulus > Limulus polyphemus. The sequence continues at coordinate 158,732 of NW_013666303.1, forward strand.
AATACACTCATTTGTCATTAACCAGGTTTCCAAGAAAACACAGCAAAAATAAGTTCTGGTAAGTAGGTTAGAGATTACTGTTTATAAGCTGCAATATTTTATTAAACATACATGTCACAGAAATAAGGAGTTCAGTCAAAGGCTGATCATAAAACTTTTAGTAAATATTTTTCTGCCAATATACTTTGAAGGATTTCAGCATAAGTATTCAAAAAAGTGACTATACCTATATACACCCTAACGCGATATGTTTGACGAGAAACTAACTTGTACTAAAAGTGTTGAATTGTGCATCGCACAGAAATGAAACCTGACGCTCAAAATAAAATTGCTTATAAAGTTATGAAGTACATTAGCGAATCATATATCTTACATAGACTTTACACATGTTTACGCTTTGGTTTATGGCTCTAGCTTTGTAAAATACAGCGAAGAAATATACCACAACGCCACTATCATGTAATATGTCCTCCAGTGGCACAGCAGTATGTCTGCGGACTTATACCGCTAGAAACCTGGTTTCTATACCCGTGTTGAGCAGAGCACAGATAGCCCTTTGTGTATCTTTGTGCTTAATAACAAATAACAACAATCATGTAATATTCATCATGTGACGTTAAATAGTCCCTCTAGTCAAAATAATGTCATCGTCTAAGTTATAAGACCTCTCAGCGTACAACACTGCTCCCTCCCTTGATATTTAAGTCCTGTGAACATTCAATACTCAAAGGAAATAATGGTACATTAAAGATAAACTTTCATTGTTGAGAATAAAGGAACAATTAAAAAATCAATATTCATAAAGGTATTGCAATCGTTAATTGAGAAAGTACAATCAACATTTTCATTAAAAAAATATTCTATCTTTACTTATTTACTATCCTAACCTTTCTAGACATTAAATCGTTTTGGAATTTTTATTTTCAGTGGCTGATGATACAAAGAAAGTATGACCTATTGACCTTTATTAACACTTGTTTGGTCACTGGGAAAGTTGTCTTCAGATAGACGGTCGAGAGAATCCACTGGTGTCTTGATACTTGGTGATACTCTGAAAATGGTCTCGACAGGATTTTCGGGCTCTTCATCAGATATATTTACATTTGGCAAAGTCTTCTTCAAAGCTAATAATTTGACCACATTCCTAATGGCATGCTTCCAAAGATAATCACGATTGGTGCCCTTTGGTCTGGACAACCTTTCTTTTTGGATTCTCCTCTATTGCACTTTAGGTTGGTTGTCATCGTTATCTTTTGCTTCTATCCTTGTTGTCACTGAGAATTCAACCTCTAGTGTTGTAATTGTCATGTAATGCCAATATATTTGCTGATCATAGAGTGTAAAACTGTTCAGAGCTATCCTAACATTATATCTATGTTTCCACATGAAGTCTATGCACAATATGCCCCCTTCTTCAATGGAAATTACCCATACTTTATGTTATATAGAGAAACTTCCAATCATAAGGATGCAGCATGACTTGCTGGAGCTTTACGTCCACTTTCTTTGTTGGAGCTTTATGTCCATTAACCATTAAGACATGCACTTACCATGTAACATCAAAAACTCTCTCTCTCTAGCCAAAACAATACAATCGTCTAAGTTAAAAAAAGAACATAGTCTACAATTATGGAAAATATTTTATGCCAAAATTACAAACAACAGACAGTTTATTAAATAAACAACAAATGGCAAATACGAAGTTAGCCTACACGTTCACTTTCATGCCACTATTTAATCGATATTATTGGTTGTAGTAAAATTGAAACTAACACAGCCCCATCGTAGCCCTACACTACAATATTCAGACGTTCTTTGTAGGACGACGTATTCGGCAAATTTATGATATAAGATTAAAGCGCCATTCCAAGCTATAAATAAAGAGTGCACTCTCACATTTTCTTGTTGGTTAAAATAAACACAACGTTTTCACGAAATTGCCATTTTTAAGCTGTCATATTCTTTCATTCAGTACCAGTTTATTACCAATCCGTGATGGATTAAGACATAATGGAAATGAAAGTGCCCACTAGCATTGTTTGACACAATAGTCTTTAAAGAATCAAAATATAAAAAAGCAAACGAGAAATGTAGACATAAGCAAGTGAATTACTTAAGGTAGCAATACGTGAATATATGAATATTTTTTTCCTTATTTCTACCAATATTTATTTAATTATTCCTTCATTTATTAATATTTTGTTTATTTCAGCATAAAATAGTCTCCATATACAACAGTTTGATAAGGCATAAGTCACCTGAAGGCATATTGGATCAAACCTTACAATGATGTTTATTGTTTATGAAACTGGTCAAGCTCTCCATTTTGAACATATACTTCACATTTTCATTGCATACACTTATTTCACTAGTTTCAGACGAGTTGATCAACAAATATACACATATATCAAAACAATACACGACAACTACAAAGAACAATTAAAAAATATTTCTTGAAGCTTAACAAATATTGGTCCTTTGTATGCGTTATCATTCACAGTACGGAGTAGCTCAATAAAAATATACCCATTTGATAGTTTGGGGCAGAATAAAAAACTTTTAATGAAACTACCATATCTCTAAGCACTGTGATGATATTAGTCACTTAATACTATTTTATTTGCACAAGACATAAGTTTTTTTTTCTTTTCGAACGTATTCAAGTGCTGAGGAGTTCAAAATCTCGCAAGAATGTTATCTTTGTTTCCGTATTGTTCATTTGTTGACTAGTAAATATAGCACAAATTAACTACAGCATAGCTTATTTTGAGTCGTCACACTGTCAAATTTTAAAAAAAATAATATTATGTATGTATATGAGTTCTGGTTTATTTTCTTTTTTTGCCAATTGTCGAAATAATGGCTTTTACTTATATTTCTTAGTAGTATAAACATATACTATGTTGTTGTTAGGCTTAGGATTCTTCTACAGTAGGTGTCTGTGACTTTTTAGCAATAAATTCAACAATTAATAAACAGCACACTTTTTACTTGTTTTCAAATAATATATATATTCAGAACAGGTTAAACGTGTGTACAATACAGTATTCACACTATAGAGAATATAAGCATATCGTAAACGTTATATCAGTATATGTATAATTCTCCTCTTCTTGTCAAAAGTCCACTTAGGCCTGTTCAATTACTTTAGAATCTCAGTTGAAAAGCCGAACTATTTAATCTAATACTATCGCAATATTATTCTGGTATGATTCACTTATGATTGTGGTCTTCTTTCTTCTGAATATCCTATGTTCCTTTTGTCAAAGTGCATTCAGGCTGATTCAGTTACTTTAGAATTACACTTTCACGGAATAAAATTATTTTTTCTTATTTCCTTTTCCACTGTTAATTTCACTCTAATATATATAACATTATGCCTATGTCAGTTGTTAAGCCTATCACTTTTACATCACTTAACTTCACACCAACTATATTCTCTTAGCTTTTATCTGTCTAATACTGTCTGTCTGCTGCTTCCCGCTAGTCTCACGTTATTTATATCTTTAGTACATAGTCGTATGGTCACTTTCTATATTCTCGACACCAATTAGGCATTAACAAAACCTTCTATAATTGTCTGCTTTTAACTCTTATTATAACAAAACTTAAAAATGATAAAATATTCACTCACAAATATAAATTAACCACTAATATTTAAACCAAACAGTCTTTTATATCATGACACACATAAACACATGTTACCGATACTGATTTTATACAATGCTAACGTCTCAAAATATTGTAAATGCAATAGACAGACACGCTTGCAATGGCGCCTGCTAAGCCTTGTCCATAAATTCAATATAATTAATTTTAGTTGAACTAATGACAGTATTTAGTATTCGAAAATTTAGTCTTTAATTCGTCGTAATATGAGCATTATTATTCAATACAAGTTAAGGTACCTTAAATTAAAAGTTGCAAAATATTGATACTAATATATGTATTTAAAGTGTTATTGTTATTTTTTATGATATATTAATTTAAGAATGAAATCATACGCAATATTTTATGGTACGCAGAGTTTACCACTCATAGAATATCCTAATTCGTGGAGACATCTTCTAAGTTTCGATTTTATTTATTTATTTTTTAATCAAGACCCACGGTGGTGTGTCGTGCGGCCAAAATAACATACAGGACACACTGCGTATTATTAACAGGAGTTATAGTTTAGCAATTTTTCACTTTCTGTAGCTTGGACTGTGGTAATTCAAACTATTGCATATTTTCAGGGCTCTACTGGATCCTTACTTCACATACCAAATTTCAGGGCAATCCATTAAGAAATTTACGAAATATAAAATCTCCAATTTTGATTGAATTTTTGCTTATTTTTGTTTTCCACGCACCGAAAGTACCGAAATGTTATTTGATGAAAAATATAATTAACTTTCAATGATTTTTTTGTATATGGTACAGTGATAAATATTTATAACCTACAATTAAGTGTTAAATTTGGTCTAAATATACGTCACATGTGCATAGTTATTCAACAAAAAACTGCTCAATTTTTACCAAAATATTTGCGTACGCCTACGCAAAAAGTCATGTGAGTTATCGGTCTAAAAGTTTTACTACAGCTTCACCTAAGAGTAAAGATGGACAGTTTTCAGTCTTTTGTCATTTGGATTAAAGTCGGCTAATTTAGAGCAGCAAAACTATAGGGTGAAAGCTTGAGCAGATACATAAGTATTGGTTAAGCCAAGCAAACTAGATTAGCGGTTTCTAGCTCGAGTTTTCAAAAGAATCCCGTGGGAGGACGGTAATTATTCATTATTCATAGCCAACTTTTAAGCACAGATTTTGTCATCATCAGGTACGAAACCTTGTCGAAACGTTGTACATTTGCTGTTATGTTAAACTCACATTAAAGTTTTTCTTTATTACCCATTCAAGCCGTCTCCAACCATTAGAAGTAATAATTTCGAACGCATTTATGGTATACAAGAAACCCATATCTTCATTTCTGCAGGAATTTCCTATACAAAAGTTACTAAAGCTAGATCACTAAGAGATCATACTGCAGTATGGAAATAGATATATCTCACAACAGCAAACTAGAAGACTATGTATAGTTTTGTAATATAAATATACATATATATATATATATGTGTGTTTGTGTAAAATAATATGTGTGTGTACATATATATATACATACATACTTCTTTGCTATAAATTACTAATTTTTTGATAAACTAACCTTCCTTGATGAACCGAGTAGTGGAGTAGTGTTTTAGACGAATTCAGTACTTGGAAGACTGTCGAACTGGAATCCAAACAGTTCGCATTAATCGGTCGTTTGTCGTTGATATTAACTAAAACGTGAAGTTGAAATTTATCATTTACTGAAAATATGTACTTATAACTATCAGACCAGTAGTAAACTGGTCCGTTCATAGCCCTTTTAGAGATTACATTAAACATGACATTGGTTATAGAAACTGAATTAAAAGATAGCGGATTGTTTCTGTTGTAGTCTTTTAAGTTACTCTGGGGTGCAGTTGAGAGCAGAGGCCATTAACGACATATTAAACAAAATATTATTGTTCTAAAAATATATGTACATCTCATGTTCATAAAAGGATTGATTACTTACTTTCTATTTAATCTTAATTTCAACAGATAAATCATTAAAAGTACAGTTAAAAGATAAATAAGTGTATAAAAAAATGCTTATTATCCAGTATGTAACTGCCAATAAGAAGGTAGTTTTATTCCGCCTAATGAAGAGGAAAATTCATGACCCCCTTCTCATTTTGCCGCACCATTGATTTTGCACAGCTGTGTGGTCTGACAGTAAAAACGAGGAAAATCGATATATAAGCAGTGTCTATTCAGCTTCGCTGCCTGAAGTCCTGTAAGGAGTCGGCTTCACATAAGTCTTGTAGGGAAAAGACATTTACAGGGGTACACTCACATAGAACCCGTGTGAATACTAAATAATTAACCTCTATTTCTGTTCAACAAATCAACAAGAAATAAATGTATAATGTTGTAAAAAGCAAGGAATAGGGGGAACTTTCTTTTTAAGTGATTAAAATGTGATTAGTGAGAAGAAATCATGCATTGTATTCTGAGTTTGGTCACTGGCTGTTTTTTTTTTCTTTATAATTTCAAGGTGGGTTTAGGCAGTGTGTTCGACTTACTGACTTTACTTTTTCATATCTGTTTTGAGATAATGATTTGGGATTCACACTAATTAAGGACAGGAGCTTTATGCAGAACATAGGCCCAGGGACTAACTCAGATATTATGAAAAACTGAAAGTATTGAACGCTTTATCTCAAAATCAAATAAAAAAAGCAGAAGAAACTCATAAGAAAAAAAACATTCTACTTAAAATTCATGCCTTTCATTTATTAAACATACTAATAGCTCGTCTTCAGTGTTGATTAGTGGTACGCATTTACTTCCGAATTCACTATATAAAAGTCAAATTATCCTAAATGCAGAGTAAACAGTTAATTGTAAACATGAAGATATATTTTTGCTATTAATATGCCATTTATTTATGTAAAAATAATAATATTTCTCTTCCGTCAGTTGGGTTCAAACACCTATATATACATACATACACATACAAATTATAGGACAATTCATAAAAGATCCGTTAATCTTCTTATACTTACTGTCAAAAAGTGTTTACCACGACTGAGCTTCATTCAATTCAAAGGTAAAAACATGTATTATGCAGAATAGTACCGCGGATTGGGACTTCAGTATGTGGTAGACTTAAAGAAAATGCGGGGGGAAAAAGAAAGTGATTGAGAGTGTATATGTGATTCACCATTCAAGTGAGAATTTTATTCCAAAAGCCGCGGTTTTTGTAATATTAATATCACACATGGATACTTTGTAAAACTATGATAACAACAAATAGATAAGTACATTGGTTTCGTTTTTAAATGAGTGAGTTTATGAAAATAACACTAATTTCAGATTTAGCTATAAAAAAATGAAGGATGGATACAACATAGTTTGACTTGTTTGTATATTCATATTCATTATATCTATAAAGCTCGATCAATTAAATTAATCACAAGTTAATATGTTGATTTCAAATCACTTTAACGTACCATATAAAAATACTGTTAATTAGGAAATTTAATAATGAGTTTAATAGTGTTCTATTGAACTAAATACACTTCTTTAAAGTTAAATAAGTTTCTCTTAACCTGAAAGAAAACATAAAAGGATTTACGAAGTACGTAAAGACAAATTTGAATTTGAATGGCCGCAAGATATTCATAGTCACAAATATATATAAACATGAGCTTTTTTGAAAGTTTTCTGTTTATTTCACAGTAAAAGGAAATGTTGGATTATTTTTTTTCATGACATGTCCTTATATTATGAAATCAATAACAAAAAAAAATAGATAAATTGTCTTTTTAATATGTTTGGATTACAATTCTTGAATTGGCGTTTTATCATCTTTTCCTTATAATGAGGTTTAAATATAGAGTTATATATAAATAGCCTTATCTTCAACTTTTCCAAAAAACAACTTTAACAACCGTTGTTTAACTTCCCATAGAACATTAACGTTGTTATTAGTGCACAAAATCTATTATTATTACACATATCTTTACATATTCTGTTAATTTGTAAGTCTCTGTCCTAAAAGTATACAAACACGTCACGTCTCTTAATTAACGTCCTATCTGAATTACTCGTTACCATTACAGTAAAAGAAAAGTTAAATACACTGTTATCTAAATAAAGCTGGTACAAGACCTGGCTAAAGATTTAATAGACAGGCTTCTCCTTTTCAACTTGTGCATTTTACTATTTATGTGTGATACATGTATATATAAGTTTAGACTATTGATTTTTCGATATGTTATATATATATATGTGTGTGTAAGTTCTCGACACTCAAACAATGGAAAAAGAGACCTGAATAATGTGAGTACTAACAACAGTGGCAAGTTTTCATATTATTTAAAACTAACGAAAAGGTTGCTCAATCCTGAAAAGATTGATAACCCTTAACTACAAGACTTTCTTACCTCCGGTCTTTCTTCACCTTCATCTACACTCACCGATAATGGCCAAGGTAGAGAACGCGGAAGACTACAACAAGAACTCGTAAAACTGATTATGAATAGAGGATTACTCAAGACTGTGTGAGGGATTTCGCAAACATAGAAAATAGTTCCTAAAAGCCACAAATACAACGATGTTTTCATTCAGACATTCTACAATATATATAGCTTCAAATACATAAAACTTTTTCTATTTATTCATTGTTGATTTCGTATTGTTTTCATGGCATTAAATCTTGTTGAATCGCTAAAATTATTACGAACTGTTAACTGTGTTGCCGATTAGATAAACTGACAATATGGTCGATAGGAAACCAACATTTCGAAAACTATCGCCCTCTATGTCTAAGTTTGCAAGTTAATTATTGCTTTAAAACTTTTTAACTCTACAATTATATATGGGGTACACGGCTTAAAAAAATTAAACTATTTATGGTCTAAGTTATTTTTGCTGGTTAATAATATATGATTTATATAAAAAGTGTAAACAAAAAACCGTTAATATTGCAGTTAAAACCAATAATCCTGCAAGAGTCTATTTTGTATTTTGTATAAATATGGCTGGTTTCACCCCATTTTTAGGATCAGTACTTTATGCTGAATGGTGCAACAGGCAGAAACATAAAAATACTCAATATGATGCAATCTACGGATCGTATTGGTTGTGAAGTTATAACAAGTCAGTAGTTTGAAGGTTAACGAGTGGAAAATTAACGAGACACTAAGCCTAACATTGTAAGTCGTTCGGAATGAAATATTACTATGCAAGATGCTTCCTAAAAGCAAATTACCTAAACTAACTATGAACGAAATTGTAAGACCTATTTATGCTAGCAGCCGTAAAAAAAAAGAATAAATTACTAAACCCTTATACATTCTATGAATAAAAATCATAAATTCGAATGATTTTCAACTGATAAAAATCTAGTAATCATGTGGTATTCCCAGAATCGGAATAGAAGCAGCATAGGACCACTTGATTATCGTAATCAGTATGGATTCGAGGACTTAATATGTGGAGGGACAAGCGTAGTGATTCGGGTATAAATGAAAAAGAAAGAACTCTAGATGAAGAACAGATAAAACACTCTCCTTATTGACGAAGGTGTAACTAAAAGTTAGATGACTGTGGTCCATGTTAATGCAGACAAAATCAATTATATAAACAAACCTCGTAATTAAATGAAAATAACATGCTATGTTCGAAAGAGAAATTAAATAGAACTGTGCTGGCCTGAACTGGATTCAAACTATTTATTAACTTAAGTTAAAAGAAGAAACATAAGTTCGACAGTTGTTTTGCATTTCTAACAAAGAATACGACGGCACTTCACCGGCACGTCTTAGCTCTTTCAAAGCAGAAACGAATTTCTGAAAGCTCCAAAACAGCTGTCAAAATTCACATTCTCTCGATAGCTGATCAATCACAAAGTATATCTCAAGAAGCCGGAAATATCTCTGCTTTAAGTGACAATCGTAAAATGCTCACATTCTCATACTGATAACGGATACAATACAACTATCCCTAATACCTGGAGGTGAATTAGCATATAAATAAGGTCGGATTTATCGAGTTTTGAACGAGAACTCTTGGAAAATGTTACAGTTTTGCTATATCTTCACACCACAAATGACAAAAATGACAAGATAATGACAAAATTCTGAAATTCTAAGTTTTAAATTATGTATTAGACTATTAAACCAAAGGTTTTGATTGGTCTTTGAAAGTATCGTACTAACGCAATGAACAGCAGTGATATATGCAGATACTTATAATGTCAAATCAGAACACACACACAAAACGTTTTCATTTGGTGCAAAGCTACACAAAGGCTATCCGAGTTGTGTTCAGCGCGGCGATCGAGCCCCTAATTTTAGTGTTATAAGTATTGAAGCTTACCGCTGATCCACCTGGAAATAGAAAAGTCAATTATTGTTTAGAAAAAGAAAATAGTTGATAGTTTAGCCATCGGGTAACTCTTCATGATGCTATAACTCCTTTGTTTTTAATAACAAAAATACATCTAAACATTTATTTATAAGACTGTAGAGAAAACAAGAGGGAATCCTCAATGACAGTTTAGGCAGGATTAGAGTAAATTAATCTACGAGACCTTTTTTTTTTTTTTCCTTTTTAGTAGCTAGATTTTTGTGCTCCAGCAATACCAAGCGTGGGGCTCGCTTATACCTTATTATACTCGCTTATTACTCATCAGGATCTCTACCAGCCTACCCTTAAACTGAAATTCTTTTAAAGAGGATTAATCTATGAGGCCTTGGTCACGGTCAAATAAATCAATCGAAAGAAATGGTTTGACCTCCTGAGTCCACTGTTGTAATTAGATCTTAAATCGGTCAAGAGATGATGGAGTATGAGCTAAAAGTTTGTACTTGAAAAAATACAAAAACAAAAACATAGTGCCCTTCTACGAGCCGCTATGCCGCGACTAAAAAAAAAAAAGAGTCAAACACAATATTTCTGTAACTGTTTATTTTTTACTTTAGTATACTTTTGTTAGTCAACAAATATTTATAAGTTAGTAATTTACATTATTTTAAAAAGATGTTCTTTGTAACTAAGATAGATATTAAATGTTAGATAGCGCTACAGTCATGCTTTTAAAGATTACTACATGCGATAACAAATAATTCTAATATCTAGTTAAAATGTGTATGAACCAGATACATTCATGATAGTAAAAAACACTTAGGGTCAGGAAGGTCTACCTGTCAAATACGCTAGTGCTTTATGTATTTTTAAACATGACCCAGATACACGTGTACTGTCAGTGAAAGTATGAAACAAGTAATTTAAAACCTTATAAATATTTCCATTTTAAGATCTAAAGATTGTAATATTTATTGTTAGAACTAGACAAGCCCCCAAATAGCTCACAAGTAAGTCTTAAGGCTTATAACACTAAACATCTGGTTTTGATACTCGTGGTGGGCACTTCACAGGTAGCCCATTGTGTAGCTTTGTACTTAATAACAAGCAAAAACAACTAGACAAGAATAAATCATTAGAAAGTGTAAGTACAAATATATAACTTGACATATTTAGTATTTTACCAGTAGAGTAGGGATCTAGTGGACGTGGGTACTCGCGTCCATCACGCATGACTTTTTCGAGGCTCCTAGAATTAGTTTTCTACGCCATTTTGCTTCTTTTGGATGCTTCTCAGACGCGCGTACCCGTTCACGTATCCCCAATTGATTTTTTGTTTTTGCATAATTTTGAAATCATGCTAAGGCAAATACATTCTGAGTACGCCAGCTTTAGAATGTTGGTGCACTCAATCACACATTGCTTCAATGTGCATCAATTACTGTGCAGCGTGTTTTAGTACTGTATCCATAGGTATATGGTTGAAAGATGATTTTGTTTGGTTTATTTTTTCATTGAGAGTCCAAATTTCTTGTAAGCGTTTGCATGTCAATAGGATTATGGACGATTATCACACAGTCACTGAAGATCATTGAGGACGATAGGGGTAACTTTGGTTCTGGCCTTCAGCCGTTGCAGGTTGAAAAGCTTGCCTCATAACGATAATTAAGTTGTACGCCAGCAGAAAGGTCATTTTATACAAGAAAGAAAATTGCTGACAAGTATAGGTTGAAGAAAGTCGGAATGATTACACATCTTTGCTTCACGCCTGTGCAGATTTTAAACGCATCAATTTGAGAGTTTTGACAGAGTATAGAAGCAGTCCTGTATTCATGAAGGAGTCTCAAAATTCGGATGAACCTTCCAGGGCAGCCAAGTTTGTCAAGAATTTTCCATAATACTTCACGGTTGAGGGAATCAAATGCTTTGGTCAAATCTATAAAGCTCATGTACAAATTCTGGTCTTGCTATCTACACTTTTCTTGCACTTGGCATGCCACAAAAATCACGTCAGTAGTTCCATGAGAAAATCTATAACTACACTGTGATTTAGGGATGGTTCCATCAGCTATTGAAGATATTCTCTCTGCCAGGATGAAGGCCAAGATCTTTCCTGCAATTGGTAAAAAGGAAATGCCTCGATAATTTCCGCACAGGAATTTGTCGCCTTTTTTGAAGATAGTTTGTTTATTTGAAGTTAAGCACAAAGCTACACAATGGGCTATTTGTGCCCTGCCCACCACGGGTATTGAAACTCGGTTTCTAGCATTGTAAGTCCGCAGACATACCGCTGTGCCACTGGGGGCTTGAAGATAGTCACAATATATCACCATTGCGCAAGTCAGATGGTATTTCCTCTGTAACCCATATTTGAAGATGAGTTGATAAAGTCTCCAAATCAAGAGTGTTCCGCCATGTTGAAAGATCTTGGCAGGGATTCCATCTGGTCCGCAGGTCTTGTTGAATATCATCTTTTTCACAAAGGATTCTATTTCAGTTTGGGATGGAGATTTGTTCAGTTGTTCCTTTGCTGCTTGCTGGAGAATGTCATCATAGATAGGCTCTTCAATTGTGCTGTCCCAGTTCAGGAGTTGCTCGAATTGGTCCTTCCAGTGTCTTTTGATTTAATCAACGTCCTCGAGGAGCAAATCGCCATCGGCTGAGCAAATCAGAACTAGGCCATGGTATTGAGGGCTGTGAATTTTCTTCACAGCTTGAAAAAAGCTGCACAAGTCGTGTTGATCGGCAAATGTCTCGAGTTCCCTAGATTTGTCTTTCTACCATTTGTTCTTGACGTCTCGGATTTTACGTTAGACGTCAGCCTTGATTTGTTGGTACAGGCAGTGCTTTTTCATGTTGTTAAAGTCATTTTGCCAAGATACATTTGCTCTTTGTCTCAGATCGAGTATATTGGCAATTTCGGTGTCGTTTTCGTCGAACCAATCTTAGTGTTGTCATTTGGAGAAGCCAATCGTCGCGGTTGCGGCATTATGAACTGAATTTTTGGTGTTTTCCTAGATGTCATCGATGGAGTGACTTCCAGGAGATTTCAAGAGTAAGGTGTTGAGTGACTCTTGAATCTGCTGTTCTTTGGTATGGTCCTTTAGGGCGGCAACGTGTATCCTTTTCTGGGCATGTTTCGAAGAATTTCTGTTTCTCGGTGGTAGAGATATGTTCATCGTAGCTCACACCAGATGGTGATCAGTCCAACATTCTTCAGTTTCCGCCATAGTTCTTGTGAGTCTTACATCTCGTATGTCTTTTAATAACATAATCCAAGAAGTGCCAATGCCTGGATCGGAGATGATTTGATGTCATTTTGAATTTGTTTTCCTGCCAGAAGATTGAGTTGGTAGTCACTAAATTGTGTCCTGAATATTTGGTCAGGAGAAGAATTCCATTGTAGTTCGAGTTTCCTAGTCCATGTCTTCTGATCGTTCCTTTCCAAATGTAGGAGTCCCTTCCAACCCTGGCATTGAAGTATCAAAGGAGGATCAGCTCGTCATCATTGGAAGTCATCCAAATTTTCGTAGAAGGATTCTTTTATCTCATCCTCAGAATCCAAGATTGGGGCATATGCACTGATGGTACTTGCATTTCTGTTATTGGAAAGTTTCAGACTAAGGTCATGAGACTTTCATTGATTCCAAATGGTTGTTCAATCGGTGTCCCCAGGATTTTGTTTCGGATGGCAAAACTGACACTGTGAATCCGACGTTCGTCTTTGGCTTACTCTTCCAGAAAAAGGTCTATACACCTCTTTGTTCGTTGAGATGTCCTTCGTCGGCTCTTCTCGTTTCACTCAAGGCCGTGATATCAATGTCATGCATTGACAATTCTTTCGCTGCGATTGCTGTCCTTCTTTCAGGCCTTTGACTGTTAGTATCGTCCATGAGGGTTCTTACATTTCATGTTCCAAATTTGAGAGGTCGAATTTGCTTTGATTTTCGATCGTAAAGCGGTGGACTCCCCCCCCCCCAGAAGCAGTGGTCAGGTCAGGTGGAGTTTGGATAGCTTATGTTTGGGACACTTTTCTAGTCCCTTCCTTGATTGGGGTAAGGAGAGAGGATCTTGAATAGGACTGCTCAGCCGCAAATGCAGCTGCTAAAGGATACTTCTGTCCATATCCAAGCATCAAACAAACATCTACTACCTGCCACCTAAGTGCAGAGTTGTGACTGTCCTGGTTACCACTTCTCTATCACTGCAGGCCTCGTTTATGACCCAGAAGAAGTCTGTGCATGACTTTTTTTATAGTGGGGTATAGACGCTAACCACACTACTTTGGCAGGTTGGTACCAAGATGATTGGCAGTACTTTCCCATTACAGCCTTCATCCGCAATCACAGCCATTTAAAATGTTACACATTCCCTCCATCTGATCCGCCGTTGAGGTCTTCTGTGTCGTTCTTACGTCTGGTATCTCCTCCTCGACCTTACCACCTGGGGTGACCCTGCCAGGAGTGAGAATTCCTGACGATATCGCTCTCTGAGTCAATGGGACACACAAGCTCTCTCACCACAACAAGATGACGACACTATTGAGAGAATTTGTTCCTTTTTTTTACGATGAAAAGTCAATATAACTATTTATGCTTTATATAGAGAAAGGAAATTGCACCTGTCAAATCTACTAAGATGAGAGAGACAGCAAAAACCATACTTAACAAGCAAGCTATTTTATTGCAAACTGTATGATAAAAAAACTCGAATCTTAGTAGTTTCGTAATTTTTTTTATAAATATAAGAATCCTACTGTTGATTTGAATCAATTAGATATAAGAGATTATGTAGATGTTTGATTTTAAGAAAGTTCTTATGATTGATAAGAGCAGTAAGTTCAATTTCTAATCCTGTTTAGATGGATATAAAATATAAAGAAGAGTTTCATTATATGCAAATAATATTTTTATGTGTAATTTTACAAATTTCTAAACAAAAAGAAGATTATTGAACATGTTGCAGATCAAGAAGTAATTTAATATATGAATGTTAAATAGTAAAACTAATTTGTGAGTGGTGTTTAATATGCTGTCCTTTAATCACAAATAGCAGAAGTTCAAAGACAAAGCTGTGATATAGATAAAATCAGTATCGAAACTTGTTAAAACTAAAACCACTTTGTGTCAGTTAAATGAAAAAGAAGTTATAAGTAGAATGAAATTACCTGTAACAGTTCTACTTTTCACATAACCGTCTTTCCTTGGATTCAGAGACTTAGTTATCAGAATCGTTAGACATTCTAACTACTCTGCATACTATTTTAAAGTAACAGCATGGCATGGAATTCATGTGAATTTTGGTGGGTGGAAGGTATGTATGTACGTAAGTTTTCGTTTAATTCCATCCAAAGACTGACGGTTCACTAGAGGTTTACGCCCTCTCTTCAGCCACGATATATGACTAGAAAAATAGATAAACATTAATGATGAATGAATAAGAGAAAACTGTGAAAGGAGACGCTGGGATGAAATGAAAAGTTATTCCAATTGTTAGTTAAAGTGGAAGTGAAAACGAGGTACAGGGATTTAGTTATTCATGCTATTGTATACACGTGTTGAGATTTATTTTGTTTTCACTTATTTTGTTATAACTTTGATATATCTTTTTGTTTTGTTATTATTTTCTTTTGTTTTGCTTGTCCACTAGGTCATCGTCGTCTGTTCTGCACTAGAAGTGGTAAATCTGCAGGATAAAAATAATCTGGGAAGTCGGCCGTTGGGCAGTCAAGATGCTTAGGATCATCAGAAGGAAGTGACATAACAGTATGGTATGGGGCTGAGAAACTGATGTACTGGATGATCCAGCGTAACAGCAAAGATAACAATATGAGTTCGGAAACACTGCTGTACATAATGAAATCAAAGGTTCCAGAGATGAACAAGAATATACGAAAAGGTAATGGAAAGAAGTCGCTTGATATTAGCAGAAACAAAAACTATATCCAATGATGAGTTGCAATCAGGACAGCTAGGAGAAGAGAAAGATAGTAAAGAGCTTGAAAGATCACACAAGCAAAAGATCCCCGATGCAGAAAGGCTGTGGAGGTTGAAGTCTGCCAGAATTATATAGCTGTGAAATATATGATCCAATACATAGATAAAGTTACATTGTCAATGGATGTCCAGAGCAGATGTATATTGCAATCAACGTAAGTGTCCGAGCTGAAAAGTAAACAGTAGCCAGAAGATGCTCAGGATAAGTATTTAGAAAAACTAAATGAATATGGAAAGGATATCAAACACCACTACATATAGCAACCCTACCTCTGTTGATGTTAGAAGGATGATCAAAGCAAAGAAAATGGTAATGAAACAACGTTGGTGTTTGTGTGGACTTAAGAAAGGTTTAATTGAGGACAATTTTGGTTTGGTTTGGTTTGAATTTCGCGCAAAGCTACACGAGGGCTATCTGTACTAGCCATCCCTAATTTAGCAGTGAAAGACTAGAAGGAAGGCGGCTAATCATCGCCACCTACCGCCAACTCTTGGGCTAGTCTTTTACCAACGAATAGTGGGATTGACCGTCACATTATAACGTCCCCACGGCTGAAAGGGTGAGCATGTTTGATGGGACGGGGATTCGCAGGGGAAGACATTAACAAATAAAAAGTTTAACACATTGTCTTGAAACGTTGTAGTTTTTTTTTGGTGTTCAAAGTGGACAAAAATGAAAGTAAGTATTCAATCCAAAGTAGATAGCTTACATATACTGAGGTTAAAGACTGCTTTAGCAGTATAAGTGATATTGTCTAGAACAAATGATTGCTGATAGGGATGAATATGTTGAAGAGTAATGGTAAGAAATCGAAGAATGTCCTCTAATAGGTGTTGGGAAAACCGAGTTTGAAAGAGGAGTAATGAGATTGGATGTACTGACTGGAACCACTATTGAAGAATCGTCCAGCTTAGGAAACAATTTTCCATGACATTTGTAAGAATAGGTGAGATGGTTCTGGTGGCAAATATTACAAACTGGAGCTAGTTCCAACTGAGTGCAATATTGGGCAAAATGTGGACCCTTACAATGAGACCAAACAGGTGAGTTTGAGTATTTAGCAGTTCTGTAAGAGTTGTAAGTTATGCATTTTTCACAGCACAGTGATTGAGGAGGAGGAGATCGAGCAACCTGATGGCGTCGGTTAGATATGTAGGCTTCATGGCACGGATGACCAATGACGTCACTGCTTCTAGAGAAAATGCGAATAATATAGGTTAGACCTTGGGCATTTTTAATTCTGATGGTCTGCTGAATTTCTAACTTATCCTCCAGCAATCCTGTGATAATTTCCTATTCAATGATTAAAGGATCTAACCCACATAAAAGAGGGGGGTCGTTTAGGTGGCAGTTGTTATTTGAAAGAGAGAGAGCTGAGTTTCTGGAGGGTGGTGTTTGGGCTTAGGTTTAGCAGGTTCATTTGATAACAAAGAATGTCACAGAGACGTGTATTGGAAGTCTTGATAAGTGACTCCATTACGAGTAGGGATAAGTTGATGAACATCAGTTAGGAGGCAGTATTAAGTAAGTTATATGTAAAGTATCTGGGTAGAGTAAAATCGAGGACCCACATGTGAAAGAGGAAACACAGAAAATGGTGAAATTGAAGAGTTATCGAAATAAGCAAATTTCTGAGGACGAACTGGCACAGAAGGTAGAAGTCAAAGTGGAAGATGTAGTGGCGGTAAAGTCGGTCATACTGTAGTCATAGAAGACACACAAACTGGAAGAAAAGGGAAGGCGGATTCTATATAAACTTCGTGAGGATGAGACAAATGTGAAAGCCTGGTTTTTCATAGAACTTAGCACAGCAACAACTAGGCAAAAAACAAGCACCTCGTATATCTCTGGGCTCTCCACCACAGACAGTAGTTCAGAGTGCATTGAAACCAAACACAAGATAATCAACAAACAAATAAACAGAGATTCAGTAAAACAAACCCATAAGAAAAAGTGAAATAAATGCAACTTACCAAAACAAAAAAGAATAGTAAAATATAAAACACTCCGACAGCAATACTCTTCAAAATCCTGAAGAAATCAACTGATAAAATATCTAGAAGTTTTTATGCCATTTGATTCCAGCCCAGGGGGGACTGACAGGCCATCTGAGGTTGCGCTCTCTCTTCGGCCAAGAGACGAAAACGATACCAAAGAAGAAATGAACCAAAAACAATCTAGATGCAAAGCTGCTTAGTTTATAACAAAACAAAATAAATATTATTTATGTGGTTTTGAGTCTTTTTTTAACTCACCTTATAAGAATGGATATTAATTTAGGTGTGTGATAATATTATGAACTTGCATCTAATTTATCATTCGGTGTTATAGAGCGGGCGAACTGTTTAAAGATTATGTTACAAATTTATTTTATTTTTACCAAAGGTAAAATTGAAAATATAATCTGTGACGTAGAAGCTTAATGTGTTCTTTGATTCGCTACACCCTCTGCTGTGGACTGCAATTTCGACTATTCAAGGCTCATCAGCTCATCTACGTCACGAATTATACTTTCAATTTTACCTTTGGTGAAAATAAATAAAATCTCTAATGTAATTTTTAAACAGTTGTTCCGTTATATAACATCGAATAATAAATTAATCGAAATGCCATATTATCAAAAATTCCACAAATATTATGTACACATCGCTTTTATATGATGCCTAATTGTACTTTTTTGGGGTTACACAGTTGATCCTGTTAACTGTGGTGTATCAAAAAATTATATCACAAATTATATTTTCCATTCTATCTTAGGTGTAAAGATATCTGTGATATATATAAATGAATAGCGTAAAACAATGTAAAGTATTGGACATCTTAGGTGTAAAGATATCTGTAATATATATAAATGAATAGCGTAAAACAATGTAAAGTATTGGACATCTTAGGTGTAAAGATATCTGTAATATATATAAATGAATAGCGTAAAACAATGTAAGGTATTGGACATCTTAGGTGTAAAGATATCTGTAATATATATAAATGAATAGCGTAAAACAATGTAAAGTATTGAACATTGTTGTTGAACGAATAAGATATCGCGTGGTAATCACGTACATTTAATTCAATGAAATTATTAAATTAGTTATATATCATGTCCTTAAAAAAGCAATAAACCTTTTTGTTAATCTGTAAATGTGAAGGAAGTAAAACAAAACAGAAAACTGACAGTAAATGGAACATGCAAAATGAAAACCTTTGAATCAAAATATGTCGATAATTTAAAAGCATCTTTTAATAGAAAGATATAATAACCTACTAACAGAATAAACGAAATTTAACGAGCATTTTTCTTTCATTCCTTATGGACTGTGGCCTAGCCTGGTGGTTAGGGCGCTCTACTCGCAAGTTTGAATCACCGTCACATCGAACATGCTCGCCCTTTCAGCCGTGAGGGAGTTATAATGTGATGGTCAATCCCACTATTCGTTGGTAAAAGAGTAGCCCAAGAGTTGGTGGTGGGTGGTATTGACTAGCTGCTTTCCCTCTAGTCTATCACTGCTAAACTACGGACGGCTTTCGCAGATAGCCCTCGTTTAGCTTTGCACGAAATTCAAAACAAATCAAACCAAACTTGTGAAGTGAAATGCGTTCAGATATGAAACCACAATAAATGCGTTTTTGATAGTAATTGCCTTTATATTGTAACGCTTGGAACATGTCGGAAAAGTCACATATGTAAGAAACTATTTAAGCATTAGGCTTGCTTCTTTTGTGTTTCTGATGTATTAAAAACAATCTCGAGAACAGACACCTGACTTATCCTTTATCTAGAGTACCTTTAACAGTAAAGAGGCATTAGGAAAAGAAGTGAATGTCTCTTTAAGAGAAGAGTGACCTCTGGTGTCTTATGAATAGAATCCCATTAATATAAAAACAATTTATGCATCGGTTTCTTTGGTATCATTCTGTCCTAGAAAGTGCAAGGTTTCTATAAATGGTTGAACACATCTTAAAACTTAGAAAAATTTAAATGAAGAAGGATAGGGAACTGGGATCAAACACGTATTGGCCCAACAATATTCTGTTCACCAACTTTATTCCGTCTCAGCATCTTTGGTTTAAACCAAAATTAGAGATTTTGTCATGATATTGTGTCAATATCGTGTCTGCTCAGCAAAACGCATATACAGATCATTCTGTGATAAGTTGAGTTTAAATTTGTTCTCACGCAACGCCAATTCCGAGAAGTTTATTATGTAGCGGCGTCATATAACAATACCAATAAACAATAGCATAAGCAGTTCAAACACAAAGAATCTTCTGTGTGTCCCCAGAGAAGCACTGAACGACCCAGTGTAAGTGAAGACACTGTACTCACATAATTGGATACATTGAAGAAGTTTTTTTTTTCTTACTTTGCATTTGAACTTTGTGCTCGTGAAGCTTTAGATGGTGTTACTGGATCGCTGGGTCAGCCGTGCAGGGCCGATCGTTATCTGACGCCGATAGACTTTCGGTTGTGAGGACATACCGGTCTTAAATTTCGTATCAGGGAAACAACTAATGTCATTCCAGGACGCATGCTGTTTGAGGAATGGCGTAGTGGACGCCTGCAGAAATACACTGAGGTCATGTGCACTTGGAAGTATAGCATAAATCATAAGAAAGACATAGATGAATGTGTACTTTACCGAATATCTCTATCGTTATTTCTTTAAGTATTATTACTCTTTAAAATATGTACGATTATTTGAGACACCTTGTGTTATTAGTAATAGGCTCAGTAGTGAGACTGCTGTGAAATACTTTTGTCGAAGATGGTTTTGAAAAGTCAGTAGCTATTGTTAAAGTTTATATACATGTGTGTTTTATTTTAACAATTTTTAAATAGTGTACTCAATTAAAAATTATTCTCATCAAATTTAACAGAAAATATTCTTGATTTTCTAACAGAGCATACATCAAATTCGATTTCGATGACGAGGAACCCACTTTGAGACTAATAATGCTTGGAGACGGCTTGAATGGGTAATGAAGAATATAAGTTTGACATAACAGCAAATGTACAACGTTTTGACAAGGTTTTGTCATCATCAGTTTTTGTCGAAACGTTGT